>NC_048224.1:70046259-70072076 GCF_002007445.2 Ailuropoda melanoleuca
GCTTAAATGCTGTGCCACCCAGGCGCCCCTCTATTTTCAACTTCTTGAGGAGCCCATACTGTTTTTCCAGAGTGGCTGTACCAGCTTGCATTTCCACCAACAGTGTAGGAGGGTTCCCTTTCTCTGCATTCTCGCCAACATCTGTTGTTCCCTGACTTGTTCATTTTGGCCATTCTGACTGGTGTGAGGTGGTAGGTATCTCATTGTGGTTTTGATTTGTATTTCGCTGATGACAAGTGATGTGGAGCACTTTTTTGTGTGTCTGTTGGCCATTTGGATGTCTTCTTTGCATAAATTTCTTTTCATGTCTTATGCCAATTTCTTGATTTAGAGTACGGTTCTTAACATAATTCTGAATGTCTACTCTGTATAAAAGTATTCTAGGTGTTTCATTCAGAGATCAGTATTTTATAATCCATGAACCCAAAGAGTTTATAATCAGTTGGGAAAATGGGCATCGCAGCAGGCGATTGTAACATAAAATGAAGGAAGTAGCTTTCTCCCTACAGTATCTGTTTGCCACAGATGCTGTTCCCTCTGTCATTTTCACTCTCTGAGAGCTCAGGAGTGATCTCATCCACCCGCATGGCTTCAACTACCACCTAACTTCCCTCCCAGGTCCAGGTCCCCAGCCCTGGCCTCTCTTGAGGTCACCTCTTGGTGAATCACGGGCAGTACTACTCTTTGTAGTCAAACAGTTTTATCTCCACCCACTCCATACTCCCCACGTCAAAGCAAAACAAAATGAGATCTCTTCTTCTCCTTCTGTGTTCTTGATTTCATTCAAGTACAAGCTAAGCTAAGGAGGCACCCAAATGAACGGAATAAATCAGACTGAGGGATATTTTTCTCTCGTGTAATGGTCCAAAGACGGCGAGACCCAGGGGTGGCCATGTGTCTGGACGGTCTGCTCCACCATCCCCAAGGCCATGGTCCCTGAATGTTTGGAGCTGATGCATGAAGGAGAACGTTTCAGTCTGAGGGAAAATGAAGGAGAGAAAGTAAAGGGCAAACAGCTCCCTTCTAAAAATATGGTCTAGACATTGCTGTATCACTTCTTTACATCCCTTTGGCCCAAGCAATCACCTGGCTACACAGAGCTGTCAGGGAGACTGGCAGGGCGGCCATTTCAATTTAAAAAAAACTTGGAAAGTATCATGAATGAGAGAAAGAAAAGGAGACAGGGGACAGTTAAACTCAACCATAACTTTTTAGCTCAGTTCTTGACAGCGTATTCATAGAGTAAACTAACACAGAAGACTGATAGTCCTCGCTGTCTCTCCCGCTCCTCATACCTGATACCCAGTGTCACCACCTCCTCTTGATTGTAGTTTTAAAGTATGTCCTCATTCGAATTCCTGTCGTGACGTAGTCTCTCCTTTTGCAAAAATCTCCTCATGAGACCCCCTGCCTCCCTTCCTGCCCCTAATGTCCATCCTCTCTTCCTTCCCAGATTAAAATCCATCAGTCACCAGGCCCATGTTTGCCTGTGAGAAGAACAGGGGTTGCCTCTAGCTAGAGGATCTAGGTGGGAGGAAAAATTACTCTTCACCATATTCCTTCCATGTTATTCGAATTTTCTTGTCTCATCCAGAAAACCAAAACACTATGATAAAGAAAGATCCTTTGGTAGCTTCATATCATGGATAGAATAAATAGAATTCGGACTTTGTAGCACACACACCAGGCCTGCTCTCTGCCCTCCCACACACAACTCCTGCCCCCCCCCATCCCTGCCAGCTTCTCTTGCTTCTTCCTGAACTGGTCTCTCCTACTCTTCCCCCGCCAACCTCCCCAGGCTTGCTAGAAAACTGTCACCTCCATACTGCCCTATCAGGACCTTCCTCCTCAGTGGCACTACCCTGCTGCCATAGCACACGGTATTACTGTCACATTGCTGTCACGGATCATGCATCCATCTGATTCTCACTTCCTGTCACTAGACCAAGGCCCCCCAAGGGGAGGGGCTGTGTTTAGCACTCAAGGTTAGTTTCTGAATACCTGGAGCAAGAGATTTGGTGTTCCACGAGCTTCAGGTCACAGGGGGGAAATTATTTGGGGAGACAGAGTTTATGAGAAAAACTCTTAAAATATTTTTATAGTCACTAAATAAAATAATACAGTGGATTAAATAAAGATAATGTTTACGCCGTTCTGCACTTTCGCATTAATTCCGATTTCCCTGTCTTACCAGAGGCACTCCAGGCTCTCCTTCCCTGCGATCTGCAGCAGATACTTACAGATTAATGCATGCGCCCTGCATAATGAAAGCTGCCACTTACCGAATGCCTGTGAAGTGTCCAGGAGTGTAAATACATGGTCTCTAATTCTCAACATAGTCCTGCGAGGTACGCCTATCTTACAGTTGAGAATATTGAGGCTCAGAGCCACGAGCATCGAGTTGCCCAGGGTTATATGTTCTACAGCGGGGATTTGAACTGGGGTCGCAGACTCCAGTCCCATGCCTGTTTTTCTCATAGTGTTCTGCCTCTCACGCCTGCTCAGAGGCAGTGCTTTTGTCCTGTTTCACTGTCTGCCTCTCCACTCAAATGGTATTGGTTCCCCAGGTTAGGACTGCACTTCTTGGTCGCCCCCTCACTCCAGCACAGTCCCAACACACAGGCAGCAGCTCCTGGGGCTTGCCGCCCGGCTCCCTGCCCCTAACAGGCTGGGCATTCAGTGTTTGGGTCTGAGTTTACTTTTCTTCGGTGTACTCTTCCCATCAAAGCTTCCGTGCACAGCCTCTGTACCTGCTTTGCCATCCACGTTATTTCCCTTTTCTACCCAAACCCTGTTTCTTCTTCTTCAGCTGTGTGAGCTCATGGAGGGCTTCCCCTGTCATGTTGATGTGACATCGTGGTGGGTTTGGGTAGGGGAGGGACTGGAAGGGGCACAGATGGAAACACTTGGTGCCCGGGAAAGGCTAAAAGTGTGGGCTCCTTCCTGACATTTATTCAACATTTATTTAGTCAGATCAGGGGATAAACTGATTTTTTCTTCATAAAAAATGTTCACAAAAACATTCATCATACTTAATGTAATTCCACTGCCTTTTCTTCAAGTCAACAATCTGAAAAAATAAAATTGAGTAGGAAATACCTACTTTTCTTANAAAACATTCATCATACTTAATGTAATTCCACTGCCTTTTCTTCAAGTCAACAATCTGAAAAAATAAAATTGAGTAGGAAATACCTACTTTTCTGTAAGATTATTCTCTTCAGTGATGTTCTAACTCAGAAGGCTTCTTAGGAGAAATTTTAAAGCACTTTACTTTAGATAATAAATCATTTAATCTAAGGAAGCAACCCCATAGTGTACACACAAACACACACACACACACTCAGACACACACAAACACACCGCATCCAGACATAAAGAAAGTGTGCATCAAAACACATTCAGCAGAGACCTGTTGGAATGACAAGGGCTTTCCCTTTGTTCCCCTCACTGTTCTCTTTGGGGAGAGCAGGACAATTGCATTTGGCCAGTTTGTAAGGAGTTGTATGTAGATGCCTGAGTTTACCAGATAGCCGGACACAGCCAGCAGGCAAAAGCCATGCCAGTTATTTTACCAGTACGAATTTAACATAAAGGATTGTTAAATAGGCAACTGAAAAGGCAAAACAAAAACTCTGAGGAAGAAGCTGCAGGTACTCAGAAAGAGGTTAAAATGATTAAAACTTAGAAGCTTGGATAAGGCACTTCACAGAGCTGAGCCTTAGACATCTGATGGGGCGGTCGCTGGTCTCTGAGTTGGAGGAGAAGCTCCTGGGCTGAAGCCAGACCAAAGAGAGAAAGCTGGGTGTCTGGGGAGGAGCTGGCAGAAAAGGCTTCCACGTAAAGGAAACTGCCAGTGCAAAGGCCCTGGGATGGGAATGTGTCTGGACCAGTAGTTCTCACTCTTTGGCATCAGAACCGCCAAGAGGGCTGGGGAAGCAGATTGCAGCCCCCCTCCCCCACTGAGAGTTTCTGAGTCAGCAGGCGGGGGTGGGGAGGCCAAGAATTTGCATTTCAGCTAGTGTTCAGGTGCTGCTGAAGCTGCTGGTCTGGGGATCATACTTTGAGAACCACAGTCCTCAAAATGTTCAAGGAGTGGCAAAGAGGCAAGTGTAGCTGGACCAGGGAGAGTGAACAGGGAGAGAGGAGTGAGAGCTGAGGTCCGGAGGCTGTGGGACCCAGATGCTGGAGGACCTGGAGAGCCATCATGGTGATGTGGCCTCTACCCTGAGTGAGGTGAGGGCTTCGTGCAGAGGAGCAAGTGCTGACGTATAGTCTCCAAGGATTGTCTCTGGCTGCCACCTTAAGACTCAATGGTACAGGGCAGGCACTGAAGCAGCAAGTCTGGGGACTTTCCAATAACCCGGATGAGTGATGATGGTGGCTGCAGCCAGGTCGGTGGCAGTAAGGAGAGCAAAAGTGGCCAGACTCCAGATGTATTTGGGAGGTAGAGCCCACACTGCCTGATTGCAGGGATTTGAAAAGCAAATGGGAGGGGAAAAAAAAAAACAACCGGGATTGGAGGCAGGGACAGATTTTCACCTGTTCTGTGAGGAGCTAGACTCCGAAGAGTAAGAAATGGAGGGTTCGTAGCTAGAGGATGGCATAGGAAGGAGGAGTGTGCTTTTGTTCTGCTTGTTCAAGATAAAAGACTCTCAGACATTTGTAGGGTCTGTGCACGTGCAGCCAGAGACTGAAATCCCTAGGGAGAGAGGGAACAGCAGGAACGAGGCTCAAGAGAAGGCAGGAGGGTGTGGCAGCCTGAAGGAAGCCCCCAAAGTCATCCCCACCCTCATTCCCATAACCTGTGAGTATGTCCCCTCCCGTGGCAAAGGGACTTGGCAAGTGTGATAAAGGTAAGGACCTCGAGGTGGGGGGATTGTCCTTTGGGGCCCAATGTGATCATAAGGGTCCTTAGAAGAGGGAGGTAGAGAAGATGTGTCCCGGGAGCAGGGGCCAGAGAGAGAGATTTGAAGATGCTGTGCCATTGACCTCGAAGACCTAGAAAGGGGCCACGAGCCGAGGAATGCAGGCAGGCTGGAGAAGCTGGGAAAGGCCAGGACAGGGATTCTCCCCAGAGTCTCCAAAAAGGAACACAGCTCTACCGACACCTTGGTGGTTAGCCCAGTGAGATGCATTTTGGATTCACAGAGCTGTAAGATAATAAATTTGAGTTGTTTTAAGCATTAATTTTGTAGTGGTTTGTTACAGCAGGTGCAGGAAATGAAGGCAGGGGTGGAGAGAGAAGGGTGAGGGAACTAATCGTCAAGGAGAGGTTGCCTCCGACAAGACCTAATCTTCCAGAGTAAAGATTCGTTTTTTAGGTTTCAGGATAAGAAACAGTAGGGCTCCATGCCTGTTGAGCTCAGTTTTCTCAACAAAGGAGATGTCAAAGCCGCATGCCCAGTGAGGGCCTTTTAGGGATGAGGAAGTTGAAGCTAGCAGGGAGGTAGGTAGCTTGCCTTAGATCACACGCCAGACACAGCAGAGGCTGGATTCAAACCCAGGCAGTCCGATCCCAGAGCCCACCCTTGTGACCACTTCTCCACATCGCTTCTTTGGAGCAAAGAACTGAGAGCATTTGAAGGGATTGGTATTGGGCTGCGGGGAAGGCTAAGTTGGAGCCATTTTCGGGACTCCGAAGCCCAGTGAAGGGCGTGGCAGTGACCACCATCACGGGGTTCTGGTGGAGTCTGTGGCTGCTGGCTCTGGGAAAGATCCGAAGGCCATGGTACTGGACAGGCCGTTCATGGGTATGTGACAGGTGCATGCTGGGAGGCTGGGGATAGGTGTGGAGAGGAGGCTATAAGCAGGTGCCAGCCTCCATACTGTCCGGGGTGCACGATGGTGGGGAGGGGTAGGTTGTCACTCTATGATTCCAAGTACGATGCGAGGAAGCCGGGAAGCCACACGCAGGAACTTTGAGATAAAGTCGGTATCCTTAGACTCAAACTTGCTAGGAGGGCGTAGGCTCAGAGCTAAGTCTGCACACGCAGGCCAGGTGAGAGAGAACAGATAGGCGTGTGTTCGGACAGGCCGATGGCTCACAGTGGCAGTCGTGAGCAGGTTCCTTAGCCGGGGTAGATACCAGACAGGTGGTAGAGGCTGCGGGTCTTCCACACACCAGCAGAGGCAGCGCTCTGTGGGCTTGGGTACTGAGCACTGGGTCTGGGGCCTTGCTACTCAAAGGGTGGTCCCTAGACCAGCAGCATCCTCGACCAGCTGGTGGCATGTTTGACATGCAAACTCTCAGGGTCCACCCCAACCTCTGAGTCAGTGCCTGCTTAAAAGATCTGCAGATAGTCTGTATCAAAGTTTAACACAAAGCACTGTCTGCTTATGGCAGCATTTCTCAACGGGCAGTGCTTAGACCAGCAGCGTCCGATATATCACCTGCGAACGGGTTAGAGATGCGGATTCTCACCCCCCCCACCCCCAGACCCATGAAATCGCAAGCCCCACTTGTGATTCGGATGCCCACTCCAGTCCGGCAACCACCGGCTTAGGCGGCAGGATCCTCGGGCGGCACGGCCTCGAGACTGCCACAGGTGTGGACTGACTGGGTTCTGCAGCTCAGGCTCCTCTTCTATCAAACAGGATCACAGGGTAGGGATCTTGCCCACTTCGCAGAGATTTTGTGAAGTTCGGTAACCCGTCCACGTAGAGCACGCCGGAGCACCTCCAGCCTGCGGCGAGGGCTCAGTACTTGCCAGCTGTGATGGCACGCACATTGTGCTTTCCCTGTTCAGGTGTGCTTTCCCTTTCTTTCGGCCCGAGACCTTTGTCTGAAAAACTGGATGAGAAAGAAATGTTTGCATCTTCTGGGACCTCGTGTGATGAGAAGCCCCTCTTCTCTGTGATTCTGTTTTTTAAAACAGACATGTAGTGTTTTAACCAGCCAGGAACAGAAAGGGGGATTTCTCTTCTTGGGGATTCTAAGATCACTGTCACGCAGGTCTTGCTACTGAGGACCGCCTTCGGGTCCGTTATGTAAGGTTATGTAAGGTGGACGTGATCGTCTCGGGCTTTGGCTTTGATACAGGCAGTCACTGCCCGGCCTCTCGTGAGACACAGGATGGTGGCGGCAGGTCCTTCTCTGATAACTGTGTCCTCAAACAATGTGTATTTATGGATGTGCGGCAAACCAAAGCAGTAATAACAAACGCTGTGAAAATAATGTTTAGCTAGGGCAGCATTTACCTTTTACACCCTCGCTGAGTAGCTGAGTCTTACCTTCAGTAGATGGGCCCGCTCCATCTAGATGTATGCATGGATTGTGTGTTTCTTACACTTCGTCCCAGCCTAACTTCATGAAGTGTGGAAAATATCCCCGTTTATAATCTTGCAGTGATTCCGTGACCCCTCAAAAACAATCCACAGCTAATATTTATCACTGATCATTTATTTATGATTAATAGAGACCAGGCACAATGCTAAACACCTACTCTCAATTATCCCATTTAAACCTCACACTAACCCTAAGAGGTAGTCTCTGTGTGATCCCCATTTTACAGAGGTTCAATGGGTTAATCCCCTGCACACGAGCATCAGTTAAGGAGCTCAAGCCCAGCTCTGTTGGACACTAGCCCATGCTTCTGCCACAGCACTTGAAGGAGGTCTCTAACCCAGTGCTGTGTAAAGACAGTGAGAGGATTAGCAAGAATGACTGAATCTCTTCGACAAAGTAAGGGAGCTTGTCTTAAGAGCTGCAAGGTGGAATCTGATGTGCATCTCCAGATGTCCCCTACTGACGACACCTGTAGCTTTATTGAGGCCAGCTGGATGGCTCCTCCAGCCTAGCCGGGATCCTGCCGACCTGGTGCTAAGTCCCATGCCGTCCATCCCCAGGCCAGTGTGTGCTAAGACTCCCTGTCTCTCCCAGTGCTCTCTGAGTTTGAATTTGCTCAAAGTCACTTTAAGAAACACCTACATCTAGGAGATGTGTCGGGGAGGACCAGCAATCCCTGTACCGCCAGATAAGAGATTACTCCAGACTTTGCTGTGAAAGAGAGGAGAAGGCAAGGGGGTCAGCGCCCAGAGACAAAGACCCTTTGCTCTTCTTTACTGTCACCTTTATTCATGCTTCAGGATAATCGTAAATCTGTATTACTGTTTCTCAAACAAGTGATGTGTGGCAAGGGGCCTTATAGAAAATAGAAGTCTGATTATGGGAAAGATACAATGTGCTGATCTTGTTCTATGAGTTCTGCTGAACATAGCTCTGGAGGACAGTGCATACATCTGTTAGATCACAGGGCAGCTGTTTGGGCTAAGAAGGCTTCGGGGAAGGTAACTCCCCGCAGCATTCCTAGGCAGAGCGGTCGCGCAGGCCTCGACATTCCAGAGGCCTATGCCCTTCTCCGAAACCTTCCCTCGCCCCCAGTGGCCTCTGTTACATTTTAGCGAGCCAGGTATTATGGACGATGTCATGCCCTACATTAACCCCAACACAGATGCATCCCACTGAGGCCTGTCATGTATAGTAGGTCCTGGACGGGCTCCTTATTTATTGCCAGAGATAGTAACCCCTTCGTATCTCCATCGTCAAGGAATCTTCTGTTTTTCTCTAATAGGAGGGACTGTTCTCATGCACAAAGATTCTCCACAGTCTCTGAGCAGGAGAGGGAGGCAGAGCAAGAAGCCCAAATAAACGTGCCCCCCTTCATATCACATTGTCCAGCAACACAGTTGTCTTGCTATTTTCTGCATTATGCTACGAAATGCCACAGGTGCAGGTGTCTCTGTACACTTTATACCTGGCGATCAGGTAGGCTACCCTTAAAATTGTAACCTTTTCATGGTATTGTTGGGTTCTGTTTGGGATGACACACCCAGCCGCTCTTTCCTACCCTGAAAAGGGGTCAGTGTGATTCATCATCTGTCTCAATTAGATTTTATTTTATTTTCTCTAACTTGCTGTTCTTTCCATCCTCATATTCTAAAGCTCATCAGTCACTCCTTCTTTTACTTGACCAGCTCGTGAAGCCAGATCCACCCCCACCCTCCATGCTGGGTGCAAGGGTCTTGGTCTACACCGGCTGCTATGGTGCCACACATCCTCACCGAACGCTCACTGTAGACCAAGGACGTGCTTGTAGGTTTTCAGCACTGAGAATTTTTACTTTATCAACAGTCTTGAGGCTAGTTCCTTACCCACCTAGCTAGCAGTTGTGTGCTCAGAGAGAGGGGCGCCTCTAAGGATGACGTCTCACCTGCGTGCCCTCAGGTACCCTGCACCTCAGACAGCACTTCCATAGGAATTTCCCGGGATCTTGTTCACATGCGGGTTCTGATTCGGTCCGTCTAAGCTGGGCCTGGGCTTCTGCATTTCTAAGTAGCCCCCAGGTGAGTGGACCACAGTCTGAGCAGGAAGGCGTCAGCACACCACCCTCGGGGGTGAGCCTTGACCAGCCAGACCCCATGCTGGGTGTTCCACACGCATAAACCCTATTTCATCCTGGCTCCACTCTGTGAGGTACAGCTGTCTTCATTTTTTTAGTTGAAGGTCATTTTTCTGAATGTTCCCTCAGTTTTGTTGACTGTATAAATTAGAACAGTCTGCATGTTGGCAGGAAGCCACCACCACGGATGTCATGATTCCCTTGGATGCGGCGAGGTGGCTGTTCTATTCGTCCCAGGGGACACTATTGACGATTAAATGGGGTTTGCCCCTGCGGTGGAGACACCAACCCAGAAACCGGGATAACCTGGAGTTTGAAGGCAAGAACACTTCAGGATCCTGAAAGAGGAGTGGCTTCCCATGCTGCCTTCTCCTTGGCTGGCTGACTGTGCAGGAAGTGATCCCTCAGCCTTGTTCGAGAAAGCACGTGTTTATGGAAAGCTGCCTGGCATTGTGCTAAGTGTGGGAATCCACTGATAAAGGCAACGCGTCTAGTCAGGGCATCAGGCAGGTATTTCCGTTAATCCTAAACACACTCTTGGGCTGTTGCAGATTGCCTAAAATTTGTGGGTAGAAAGAATTTGAGGTGGGCCATTTTGTTCCTTGGAATTGACTTGATGTATTTGGTAGCAATGGAGAGAGGCTGAGATGAGTTAATAGAGGGTTAATAGAGAGTTAATAGAGAAATGCCCATCTTTTTAAAAACTTAGCTCCTAAAGATTTAAAACATTAGTCCTCCATTCCTGTGAAAAACTAAAGTCAGTAAAGCCTTGGACAGAAAATAAAGATAATCACGTATCTGGGAAAACCTCAGAGAGGTATCTCCCAAAACCTGTGGAGAAGACAGAATACCAGGGCCGGGTGATGCATGCATGTGACAGCCTGAAGGAAGGAATGGCTATATTTAAGCCAACTACCACCAAATGCATTGAAATGTCTTATCTGGTAGCCAGTTGATCTTCATACCCACCTAGGAGCAAATAAGGGGCAGGGGCCACCCAAACTCTGGGACGGAAGATTGAAGTCAGCAACTTGCCGTAGAATAGGGTCGCTCCAAGCTGTGGACCTTCGTAAATGATAGCGTCCTGGGAGTTCATTTTCTAGAGCTCTCTGTAGGGTAAGTTCTCCGCAGTGAATAGCAGTCCAGAACTTCAGCTTATGCTCCGTTTAAACATTTTTCAGGACATTATTAAAAGCTCCTTCTAAAAGGGATGTCATCATGGAGAGGACGTTACTTGTACAATTTACGTAACAAGGACTAATTTAAGATAAAATTAAAGGGTCATCTTTTCAATGCCGTTTTGCAAGGAGGAAAAAAATTGAGCACGGTGAATACTCCGTGCAGCCACACAAAGCCATTACCGTCCCGTCCAGAGCTGGGCCTTCAGGACGGTCCCTGTGGAGTGTGTTAGATGAGCTTGTGCCCTGGAGATGCCTTTAAAACTCCACAAGCCCACATGAACCTGGAGGAAAGGAAGGACCGACTCTGTGCAAAACCATTTCCCCATCAAGCCATTTCCTCCTGATGGGCAGTAATGTGATTAGTTCTCATGTAGACAGCATTGTTTTGCTTTTCAAAACGTATGATTATAACCACGCTCTTAATCCCATCTCCTTCCTTGCCTCCATAAATCATCCTTGTCTTTTTCTCCTCGCAGACCAAGAAGGTTACCGATACGCATTGCTCATTACATTCACATACAGGATCAGTCCATTTGTTGAAATGCTCATCCTTTGTCTTAAAGAACACATAAAAATGGCACGAAGCATTTCTTACCGCAAAAGAACCTTGCTAATTGGGGTTTCTCTATCTTTTTTCCTTATATCTCTTTGTTTCCCTTCTTCCGAAATATAAGGCAGAATAGCAGTCCAGTTATTACTGGAAAGAGCATTACCGAGATTCCCATGGATCGAATCCTGGCTGTCCCTTTCTAGCTGTTGTCAGCTTGGACAAGGGACTTCACCCCTCTGAGCCTCCGTTTCCTCTTCTATAAAATCAGAGCAAAAACGCCTGCTTTGCCCAGCTTTGAAATTTGCTGGGAAGATTAAGCAAGGTAGTATTGTGTATTAAAGAATTTTATAAGGAAAACACATGCAAACGCCCAGCATTGATTATCACTCTTAATGTCTCATGTCACAGGGATGAATGATTGTGTACATTTTTCCTGCAGATGAAGTTTACTTATCTCTGTAGGGGACCATGGCGGGGGGGGGGGATCATAACAAAAAACGATATACTCTTCCCTGTCTTCTTCAAGGGAAGACTCTTCTTGATGACCTGGGTCGCCATTTCAATATCCATAGAATTCTAGAAGGCCAGGACAGGAAGGGGTGTTTAGCACTCAAAGTGCCCATAGTAATCAGTCTGCAAGGACTGCTGAAGCAAAACACCACAGACTGGGGAACGTAAGCCACAGAAATTTCTTTCCCTGTGATTCTGGAGGCTGGACGTCCAGAGCAGGGTGCCCCAGGGTTGCTTTCTGCTGAGGCCCCTCTCCTTGGCTTACAGGTGGATATCTTCTCCCTGTGTCCTCACCTGCCCTCTGAACATGGGCATCTCTGGGGTCTCTCCCTCTTCTTAGAAGGACAGCAGTCCAGCTGGATTAGGGCCCACCCTCATGGCCTTATTTTCGCTTAATCACCTCTTCAAGGTCCCTGTCTCCAAAAGCAGTTACATCCCGAGGTATACTGGGGGTTAGGATTTCAACATACGATTTGGAGGGTCAGGGACGCAATTCAGCCCAGAACAGTGCTGTGCCCAACCTCCTCATTTTATAGATGAGAATGTTGAAACCCAGAGAGGTTGAGCGAGATGATTAAACTCCCACAGCAGGTGTCAGCAGAGCCTGGAGCCTAGCCCCATCTGGAGACCAGTGCTCCTCCCGTCCTCCCCCCGCCTGGCCTCACGGCCCCCGCCATCCTCATCTTCTGGTGTGAGGGAACTCTGCTCTGCAGGGTCCAGGGCGGCAGGAAGGCTGGCTCGCTATCAGTCCTGGGGGAATGTGTCAGTGGTGACGAGTGGGCTTTAGTGCAGCGCTTCGGCGCATCCTGACGTGTGTTTGGGAATCTTGAGGTCTCTTATATATCGTCATCCTGTTTGGGGGGGGCCTGTGTTCCCAAAGTTTGACCCACAGGTAAGTACAATGTTTGTGTGCTTTCAAACACACCTTAGGAAGACACCTTTCTGTATCTGTCGCATAGCAGTCACAACTCCTGACATCTGGAAAATGCTCTTTCTCTTAACACGGCCAGATCTTGCATATTCTTCCCGAAACCCTGTCTACCCCCGCAGGGAGAAAGGCACGTCTGTCAAATGGCCCCTGCCTCACTGGGAGAGATTTAATAACTGGAGTCTATCCCAAGGTGTCGGGCTTTGAACACTTCAACACTCGCATAAAATAGACCACGGCACACGAACCACTGTCCTACAGCACATCATCGTTCATCATTAAAGTGGCTTGTCAAAATTCCGGGCCCTGAGTTCTGTGCTTTTCAACAACGTCCAGGAAAGCCCTTCCCGAGTACCGTGGACCAGAGGAGAATCCCCCCATATACCGGCCTCAGATGTGTAGAACTCATCTGTGAATCCAGGCAAGGTTTGTTTGCTGCCTAAGGCTTGGTGTGTCTCCCCAGTGGGACTCCTCCTCCTGTGTTCCCACCTCCTGAAACGGCACCACTGTCCCCCGTCGCTCAGACCTGCCGCCGGATTCATGCCTCCTGACTGCCCCCATCTCCCTCTTCCAATCCATGAGCACATCAAGGTGGCTTTGCCTCCCCAAGCTCAGTGCCCATCCATCCATTCCTCACACTGTTACAGCCTTAGTCCCGTCACCATGAGCTCCGCCGGGACACACACGCATCCTCCTCATTGTTGTCCTTGCCTCCTGCAGTCCATTCTCCATGCTGCCACCAGAGGGATCGTGTAAAAGCTTCCTTAGCCCTTGTTATCCCCACTTTGAGACTGTCTGGGCTTCCCACTGTACCAGAGTAGAGCCCTAACTCCTCCCCAGAGACCACAGGCCCCAAAAGACCTGACCCTGCCTGCCTCTCGAACTTCACCTTGCCCCACTCTCCCCGTCAGGGACCCTTGAGCTCTGTGGCAGTCTTTCTGTTCCTTATGTACCTGAAACATTCAGGTCTCAGGACCTTTGCACTTGTGGTTCCTTCCACATGAGACTCCCTCCCCCCAGCTCTCTGCGCACTGCCTCTTTCTTGTCATTCACAGCTAACTGGATGCTGTCTTCCCAGAAGGACCGCCCTTGTCCATCCCGGCTCAGCCTAACCTGCCCTTTCCCTGGTCCTTTGCTAGCATCACCTTTTTTTTACTTCCCCGCAGTTACTGAAAGCTTTAGCTATCCAAAGTGTTGCTATCTAAAAGTTTTGCTCATTTGTTTATTTTCCCCCATGACAGAGTGTCTTGTTCACACTGTGCCAGGGACGGGGGGTGGCACATGGCAGGGGCTCGGTACGTTCACTTACTGTCTATTGACTGCCGGCCTGTCTATGGATATGACCCTGTCCCACCGGGTGGGACACAGACAGGTAAAGAGATGCAATTCAGAGCAGTGAGTGCCTGCAAGCGCAATGCCAGGGGCTTGCCTCACCGTTGAGATTTACCACCTGCTGCACTGTGACGACCCCACCAGAGAGGCAGAGGAAGGGGGAGGCATCGGCCACGGCTCCCGCGCCTCCTCTGTCGGCCCTAGCCCACTCACACAGTGGCCTTGGCTCACAGTTACCCTTTCTCAGCCTCCACCTGCTCCCTGCAAGCGGAGGTCAGGCCCTTACTGGACGCCCAGTAGGGTTATAGTAGCTGCGATTTCTACAGCGCAAGTGCGTATTCTGTCCCCAGGTCCTGGAGATGCTGCCCGGACCTGCAAAGCTGACAGGAGACCCAGGACTCTCTCCCTGACTCCTTCTGTCTCATGTCTACTCAGCACCTGAACCTTTCATGTTCCATTTCCAGCCCTTCCTTTTCTCTCTCCTTGACATTTTCATCAAAAGGAAGGTCTTGCAGAGAAACTGAGGGTAGGGCTGTGAAGGACGAAGGACAGTGTGGCCAGAACGCAGGCAGCATGTGTGCAGACCAACCCTCTTTGCCTCCCACCTGTCACTGTGGTCTGACAAGTGTAGACAGAGGCATTCGCCACCAGAGGGCATTTTTGCAGGCATTATGGCTCCCCCTAGTGGGCACTGGTTTGTTACAGAATCACTGACCCAAATCCAAAAACTTCACAGCATAAAGATGCTCGTAAACTTTAACCCCGTGTAATTCCACTCCTGGGGATTTATCCTAATGAAAAGCGCAAAGTAATATATGGGTGACGACCAAATTTCCAGCAATAAGGGCGTATAAATTGTCGTACATCAACATGAGACTCTTAGGGAGCCATGAAAATGTTAAGCATGGAAAATTCCTAACAGAATATTACGAATTCACACCACTGCAACAGCTATGAAGGGATCATACAATTGAAAATTTCATCTTTTTTGTGTAGCAAGATTATGGGTAATTTTTCATTTTTTTCCCTTGGAAGTTATTATGTCCGTTTAATTACCCCCCCACCTTCCAAAGAAACCACTTAATCGTCTCCGTAACTGTGGGATCCCCTCCATCGGCATGTGAGATGGTGACTACATTAGTTCCCTAGAGCTGCAGTTACCGAGTCCTGCAGGCTGAGGGGAGCTTCAACAACAGAAATCCACTTTCTCACAGTCGTGGAGGCTGACAGCGCAAGATCGAGGTGTTGGCAGAGCGGTTTCTTCTGAGGCCTCTCTCCTCTTGGGTTTTACAGGTGGGTTCCTTCTCCCTGTCACATCATCTTCCTCCCATAGGCGTCTGTGTCCTTGAAAGACACCAGTCAGATTAGATTAGAGCCGACCCTAATGGCCTCCTGTTAACTTCACTGCCTCTGTAAAAATCCTGTCTCCAAACATGATCATGTCCTGAGGTACTGGGGGTTAACACGTCAACATATGAATTCAGTGACTGTTACAATACTTCTATACTTATATCGGACGTACTAGCATACTTACATATGTATTATATGCTTATATCCTTATATTACCTACATACTTATTATATATTCTTACATACTCAGTATATTAGTAAGTAATATACTTACTATTAATACTTATATTATTATAATGCTTATATAATACTCATGTACTATATAAATACTTATTTATATAGAGCATCATTTCTTTATATTGAGATGATTTTAAAATTGTTACAGCTAAAGGCTGTGTAATATCGTTCCCTACACTCCTATCATGAGCTGTAGAGCCAGGGCTGTATGTACCCATTTTGCTACCTCTTTGGCAAACCAATAAAAAGTTGTAATTATTCAAAAGCTCTTTGGGGCAGCTGTGTACAGAAAACTGATCTTACTCACTGAGTTCTGCTCCTGTCAGTTGATGTATGAACTGTGGTTAACACAGTACTTGTTTACAAATGGTGCCACAGCACATCTTCATGTGTCACACTCGTGAGCTGAGAGGTTGGTATCATTGTATTATGTATATCTGAGGATATGCTAAATGCAGCTTTAATAATATTACATAGTATTATATTACAGTGTATATATACACATCCACACCACGGTATATATTCTTACATACATCCCCCTAGACGTTCTGTTATTTCAAACTGTACAATAGATTCTAATCCTGCTTTTACTTTTCACACTCATGCTTGTGCATTGCAAGTTTTCCATTTTCGTAGCCAATCAAAATCCTGTTATCCTCAAGATTATTGTCTCAGCTTCCTCGGTTTTAAGGATTTATTATTAGGGTGTTTGCCTCTCACTATAAAGTACCAAATGTTTTCACACGAATAGAAATAAAGAAAGAATGAATGAAAGTAAGACTCCAGATGTTGCGTGAGCCTGCATTAATCTCTGTCTGCAAAGTGCCTCAATAGATATATTTTTGAAGACTTGCCAGAAGAAAGAGGATATTTATTTCTTTAGGGACTCCATTCTTGGAGCTGTCCTCCTTGGGGCCCCAGCTGCTCTTCCTATCCAGTATCTTCTGCAGGAGCGGGGCTTGCAACATGGCAGTGTGGGAAGTCTGGAAGTATCACCTCTCTCTTGTAAGAGCAACTGGGAATTTGGAGATTGGAGCTGTACGTGAAAAAATGATTACTTTGCCACTTTATAGACAGCAAAACTGAGGCTTTCACAGCTCATGATTTATTTAAGGCAGCAGTGCAGTTCAGGGACAGCTCTGGAATGAAAACCAATCGTCTCTGAGCCCCCAGATAGATTGCCAGGCCCATGAATCACCCTGCTACTAATTTGAATAAAATAGCAAGTAAGATAGAAGAGTCTTATTAATTCTGACCACTGGATACCATAACCTTTTCAAACCCTGTTGTCTTAATTATGATAGTAATTTTTAAAAAGATTTTATTTTTTTATTTGTCAGGTGGAGAGAGAGAGAGAGAGTGCACAAACAGGGGGAGTGGCAGGCAGAGGGAGAAGCAGGCTCCCCGCCGGGTAAGGAGCCTGATGTGGGACTCGATCCCAGGACCCTGGGATCAAGACCTGAGCCGAAGGCAGATGCTTAACCAACTGAGCCACCCAGGCATCCCAATTATGATAGTAATTTTTAAAATATTTTTTTAACTTTTAAAACATGTAAACAAATAACAGGTTTTTTTCATTAAATGCATATTGTTGCGGGTGTTCACTGGGCAGTGAGTCCTATAATTAAACATACAACCTCCCAGGGAAGAGAAGTGGAAATACGGATACATTTTCATCACAAACAGATTTACACCATCACACTGTTTCTGCATCTTGCCTTTTTTTTTTAATTTAATGATATGTTACAGGTATCATTCCATGATGGCACAAGAAAGATTTACCTTATTTTTTACTGCTTCCCTGTATTGCTTGGTATAAAGGATTTGTCCTATGCATATATTGGATTTATCATTTCTATAACTAGCCCGCAGTACTTCCCCAAGGCAAATCCTGCTGTAGTAATCCCCCGAGATTCACTTCGCTTGTGCACTTGCAAAATTGTTGGCTTCAAAGGCATGCATTGTGTCTTTTCTTTCTCCAGTGTAACTGATCTGTTTTCATTTGTTTCTTTACCTTTTTGTCTGTTTCCTTCCAGCTACACAGCCTGTAGAGTCAACTTACTGCCTTGATTTTCTGGAATTAACAACACTGATAAGAGTATATAATAAATAATTTTTCCCCATACAAAATGGCACTTATCAAAACCAAAATACATGATTAGCATGTTTTATTATTTTCATTTGAGTTTTATATGCTCAATCTATCTCTAGTTAAGAGGCAGTAAGAATGGTTCAGTTCTGTCATATTCCGCATATTATCAGTGTGTGTGTGTGTGCGCACTCCTGCGTGTGTAAGACAGCGTAGTGGTGGGATTTGCATTTCTGTTTCATTTTGCCAGCATATATCCTCATCCCTGTTATACGGAGTTTTCAAATCAGAATATGACCTTTCCTTCTATAAAAACATCTACATTTATCCTCTGAGGTATTTTCCCTGTCATGTTATTTTTTAAATTTTTTCCCATTTTTGTAAAAACTTAGAATTCATGTACCTTATAGTTCGCCATGAAAGTGTACAATTCAGCGGTTTTTAGTATATCCAGAGTTGTGCAACTGTCATCACAAGCTGTTTAGAACATTTTCATCACCCCCCCAAAAAAACCCATGCTTTCGCTGTCACCCCCAAATGCTCCCATCCCTCGCATGTAAATGTTGAAAGATATCCTTGCCCCCCACAGTGGCTTTTCCATCATATTCCCATGAACGGTCCATTGGATGCTACTTTCCTCAGACCCTTCCTGTGTTATCAGAATATTTCACCTTTATCAGCCTTATAGATGAAAAATTGTTTCTTACTTTGGTTTGCATGTACTTAATCAGGAATGGTGCTGACTGCCATGATCCTTTGGCCATTCGTGTCACCTGCTGTGCACCACTTTGTAGACCTACTTTAAATAAAACCAAACATTGTCACTGCTTTGTCCCCATCCTCTGGTGCAGGCTACATGGGGCAAAGACCATCATGAAGTTAGTCCACCCAAATTACAGAAACAAGAGCATCCTCCAAGGAAGCCTTAAGTACCCAGACACCCGCCCTGGGGCTCATTTACCTGTATCCCCGGGCATCACCTGGTGGTGCCCATATTCTTCTCTAGGATGACTCCCATCCTTCCCCCAGTGTAGATACAATTACTCCTCCTCTATTTGGCTCCATTTTCAAAAAAAGACTTATTTATTTATTTTAGAGAGAGAGCACGCACAAGCTGGGGGAAGGGCAGAGGGAGAGAAACTCAAGCAGACTCCGGGCTGAGCACAGAGCATGATGTGGGGTTCAGTCTCCCAATCCTGAGCTCATGACCCAGACTGAAATAAAGAGCTGAACGCTGAACCAACTGAGCCACCCAGGCGCCCTTCTATTTGCCTCAATTTGACTTTGTCTTAATCCATCAACCCCTATTTTTTAAATGGACATTCCATGGTCTTTGTTCAGTGCTATTAAAATCCAGTCACTCCAGGGGGCACCTGGGTGGCTTGGTCAGTTAAGCATCTGCCTTCGGCTCAGGTCATGACCCTAGGGTCCTGGGGTTGAGTCCTGGATTGGGCTCCTTGCTCAGCAGGGAACCTGCTTCTCCCTCTCCCTCTGTCCCCCCACTCATGCTCTCTTGCTCTCTCTCTCTCAGATAAATAAAATATTTTTTAATTAAAATTTTTTTAATTTAAAATTTTTTTAATTATTTAAATTAAATTTAAGAATATTAAAAATTTTTTTTAATTAAAAAATAAAATGAAATCCAGTCACCCCAGAATAAACCTATCTTTATATATACACCTCTTACCTGGTCTATGGATCCTGATAGCTTTTATCACCAGCTAAATTCCCTGGTGAAACCCCTAATAACTTTCCCTGGCTGGAGGGTCTTTGGGAAGAGCCAGAGCTAGGCTGAAGTCAGTGAGCCAGAATTTCCAGGAGCAAGCATTTTCCCAGTGCTGCTTCCAGACCTGAGCCCGTTTGGCTGTTAGTTACTGTCAGATCTTTTTATAGGGAGTGTAGCCTCCAGTGATCAGGCGTAAGGGAGAAGCCTCAACCTTTCCCACCACGACCTCAGCACCAGGCTCCAGAAAGCCTCGGACTGAGTCTGTTATTCACACTAGTATTTGTTAGCACCCCCAGCAATCTGCCCCTTAGGTAAACCTCGCCCAGAAGATTTCCTCGCAGCAGAGGTGACAACAATATTCAGGGGCATTCCTGGCATATGTGATGCTCTAGATGGACCATTTGTGCTACGGTCTCCTCTATACCGCACATCGCTTCCCGTATAACCGTGCGATAATCAGTAATAAGCATTACCTTCCTAAAAAAAAGAAAAAAAAATAAGCATTACCTTCCTGACTTACTACATACACAAGCTAAAAAGAAATTTCATTTTTATTGATTAATATTCAAATGAGAACGCAGTGCCACTTCTGTTGTATTTCTACCACACATGTGTGACCCGACTCTAGTAATGAGGAAGCATCAGACAAACTAAATCGAGAGACATTCTGTAAAATAATGGTCTTTCGTCTTTAAAAGTGTCACGATCCCGAAAATCAAGAACACACCAAGGACTGTCCCAGACAAGGAGAGGGAGGAGACCGTACAGCTAAATGCAACTTGTGATTCACAACTGGATCCTTTCTCAAAGGATATTACAGGGACAGTTGGTGACATTTAAATGGGTCTGAGCATTGGATGGCACCATTGGGTCAGTGCTGATGTCCTGATTTTAATGATTATATAGTGTCATGTAGGAGAGTGTCCTTGTCTGCAGGGAATGTACTCTAAGGAATTCAGGGTTAGTGGGACAACAGGTCCGCATCTTATTCTCAAACGGTTCAGGGGAAAAATATCATTTGTACAATAATTTGTCCTGTACTTCCAAGTTCCAGTATACCTTGGGTGTGTATTTCTGCTCACACCCAGCCCCCTGCTAAGGTGTAGACCCCACCTAACCAGCACATACACCTGCTCGCTCAATTATAAAGTACATGACCATGTTCCCGCAGCTTGTAGCGCAGAGCGGAGGGCATTTGCGGAATGTACGAGGTGTGTGCGTGCACCTCTCTGTGCGCATGTGCTGGGTGTAAGCAGCTCCATTTGACCTAAGCATAGTAGATCGTCAAGGTGTTTTTCTCCTTCTTGGAAGCAGTTTGCAGTCCAGGCAGGATCTTTAACGTGGAAGCAATCACTCCCACTTGCAGCCCAAGCAAAGCAGCCGTGGGGACAGCAGGCTGTGGCACTGTCCCCATCCCCTGCCGGCAGCACAGGAAACACACCAGGGCTGTGTGGGGCAGCATGGCTATGCAAAGGGGTATTGAGCGGTTAGTCCTTCTGGAGGAGAAGAATGGTTGTTACTGAAGCTCCGTCGCCCCTGCACTTTCTCTGAGATAGTTCCACCTGCCATTTCAGCCCCGGAGGGAACAGCCTTCAGTTCTATGTGTCCTCCATCCCCTCAGTCCCCACCTCCCGCCCCCGTCTTGTCTCCAGCTTCCTGGTGCACCCAGGCCCCAAACCTCGATGGGCATAAGAGTCACGGTGGACCTTGTGAAAAGTACATCCTGCGTCCCTGCCCCAGGGGCTCTAACCCACTTAGGGTGCGCCTAGGAGCGTGCCTTTTTAACAAATGCCCGATATTTGATGGCTGTGGTCCGTGTACTCTCAGAGAAGCCCTGCTCTAGTGCAGGAAAACAGGGCTTGCGGTCAGAAAGCCCAAATTTGCCCTCGCAGCTCTTTCTCCGCACACCGGAGGACCTGGGGCAAGTCACCGGAGCTCCCTGGGGCTCAGGTTCAACCTCGACACCCAGGGTCTGTTGTAAGGATCAAATGCAGTAAAAGGCAAAACGCTTTGCAAGCTGCCAAGCTCTACAGAAGCGAAAGTGAGACTCTTGCCCTGCTTATTACGTTAACCTTGGTGATCTGCCGGTGGGTATTATAGACACACGGGTTGGACGCTTTTGGTGCCTCGTAACCGATTTTTTACAAAGGTGTCATTCCCCTGCTCCCCGCCAGCCTTCAGTACAGCCAGGTGCGAGAAACTGCAGAAGGAGAAGGAGGAGCTGGAGAGGCGGTTCGAGGAGCAGGTGCGCAAGCTGGGCTGGCAGCAGCAGGCGGAGCTGCAGGACCTGGAGGAGAGGCTGCAGCTGCAGTTTGAGGCGGAGGTGGTGCGCCTGCAGGAGGAGCAGCGCGCCCAGCTGCTGCGGATCCGGAGTCAGCACGAGGAGCAGGTCAGTGTGCCGCTCCGGGCTCTGCCTCTGCTGCTGGGACACTCCACAGGGAGGGAGAGGGGAGCCAGCGCTGCCGCTTTTGCTGGAAGTCCTGCTCTGCAGGTGAGATTCCGCGAAGTTCGCTCTCCGACTTCATTTCTTCCTACTGTCCCCTCTCTTCCTCCCCTCCAGCCACCCTGGTCTCCCTCCCTCTCCCTTCTTCCCAGGCAGGCTCCCACCTGGGAGCTTTTGCATTATCTATGCCTTCTGCCTGGAATGCTCTCCCTCTAGACGTTCCATGGCTCCCTCTTTCCCTCTCAGCCAGACTTTTCTCCAAAGTCATTTCTCAGTGAGGCCTTTTTTTATCCACACGTACAGCCCCTCCCCTGCCACACACACACTCTTCCTGTCCCCTTCCTACTCTAGTCGCTTATTGCTGTTGAACGAACTATAAATTTTACTGGGGTCCGCTGTTTGTCATCTGTATATGCCACGGAGGGCAGTGATCATCACAAGCAAACGCACCTAGCACTTGTGAGACACCGGGGACTGCTATTAACTCTCTACAGACACTCATCTAATCCTCGCAACAGCCCTGTGAGGTGGGTACTGTTATAGCCCCCATCTTACAGGTGAGAAGACCGAGACCCAGAGGTTAAATAACCTGCCAGAACTCACAGGGCGGGGCATGGAAAAGCTGGGGTGGAACCCAGTCTGGCCCCAGGGTCCGTGCTGTCCAGCACGAGGTTCCAATTGTCCTCCAGGTCTACCAGTGCCTGATGTCTGGCGCCGGACCCAGCCGGCCCTCAGTTCACATCTGCTAAATGAAGGAATGAACTCCTCTGGTTAACCTCAGCCCGGCAGTCTTCGTAGAGAGGGCAGTGCACGCTGGAGCAACTGGGGAGGATTCCCAGGGTCGTGCCGCCCCCCAAGCCAGCTGCCCCTCCAGGACTGGGGTTCAAGCAGCGAGACCCCAGGTCCGCTGGGGGTCTCCCTGTGCTTCTGTGAGAGCTAGCTCAGCTCCTGTCTCCCCTCGTCTTCCCAAGCCCCCAGGGCCCTGATGCCCTAATGCCCACCTTCTAGCAGGGGTGTTATTTCACGGTGTCTGTTTGCGACATCCCTAAAGTAAACGGGCATTAATGAAGAGCACTCTCTAAGTCTCAGGAGCGCGCTGAGTGGCCCTTCATTATCATGAGTATTCGGGCTGCTCTCCTTGGTCGGCTTCCAAATAAATACGCTGTACGGCAGTCCCCAGAGGCTTTTGAAATCAGGAGGCACAAGAGTCATTTCAGAGTAATAATAAGTACTGTTGTTGTAAATTAAAATCTCCCACTGAACAGCCCTTTATTCGGCTTCTCAGGTTAGCACTCTCCTTTTCTAGAGGCCTGTGGAAACCAGACACACCTGCCCGCTTGAGGTCCATTAGACCTCGAGGCCAGGAAACAGAATAGCTGGCAGCTAGAGTTACCTGCTGCAGCTAAGATTAGAACCTGAGCCCCACATCTTGCCTCCTAAGCTCTCGGAGCAGAGCTCCCGTGAATAGACATTTGCACCTGTTGCTGTCCACAGCCTTTGCGGTTTCCTGGCCCCTCGGTACATCTCAAATGCATGCAGAGACCAACTTGTTCTGTGCCTCTCTATCCCTGGGCTGTTCACTGCCAGTTTCACACAGAACGTGTTTTCCCCCACATTCACGAAAAGATTTNGAAAAGATTTCTGGTCTGAAGTACTGGGTTGGTTGAGAAGATGCCAGGAGGCAGGGAGGTGGTCACCAGCTGGAGAAGGTGTTTTGAGGGAGCCCTCTGAGCAAAGGCTCATGCCGGGGTGCAGTGTATGGGAACCACAGAGCCAAAGCCGTAGCTGAGTGGAGCCCGTCCTCTAGTGGAACGCCACTGGGGGCCTCACGAAGTTTCGCCGGTGCAGGCACACGTGCTGTGAGACGTGCTCTGGCCTGGCCGCTGAGCTGGGACACAGCCTTGCAGAGACTTGTTACTGGGAGGGATTGGAAAGAAAGAAGGCCCCGACCTTTCCCCTTGAGAATGAGTTACATAAGCCACCTATGTATATTCCGGAAGTGCTCTGTCTTGGGAAGGCTCTGAGCTGTGTTCTTCTCAATCCTTCATAATAGCCAGTGGTTCATTTATTTAGTCATCGGTGCAAAGATTATTTAGCGAATGCCACTGCATGAAAGGCATTATGGCAGGCGACTGGGAGAGATACCAAGATTCGAGATACCCAGGTTAGAGATCAGGGGCAGTTCTGAGACAAGTACCCAAGAAACTGGTAATAGTGGGTAAGAAGTACAGAGGATGTGTTTAGGAATTTAGGTTACTTCCAGCTATAAGGAAAGGGGAAAGCTTTATGATGGAAATAGCTTCTCAAGACTTTCTATGTGGGTAAACCTTACCTATGGAAACCCCTTGGTTTGGGGGCGGGGGGGTGGTGATTTAAATCTATGAATCATCTGCTGCTTTCCTGACGCTCCCCTTCTCCAGCGGAGAGCCTGCCCGCAGTGGGGAGGAAGATGAAATGCGCCTCAGTCCAGCATCCCGACTTGCAGACGGAATAAATGCCCGCCGATCTGGTGCGGGAGGAGACTCGAGTGCGTGAGCGCCATGGAGACAGGGATGCTCTGTGGTGTGAGTTACCCTCGCGGGAATCTCCACCCTTGGTGGGTCTTTCTTATCAGGGACAGTTGCACTTGGCAATGCTAACTGCACAGGTAGCAGCATCTCTGCTCCTGGATCCTTAAAAATCAAGTTCATCAATCTGGCTTCTCCTCATGCCCCAGCGCCCCACGGCTGGCAGGGGGGATGCGGCGTTGGTTTCGACATGCAGGATTTTCGAGGGCTTTAACTCAACGTGGCAGCTCACTGCTAGGGCAGGCTGACCTCTGAGTTCACTGCGGGAACTCCGGTAGGACAGATCCAGCCATTTGGTCTCCTGGAGGGGCAAAGACTGTCTCCGCCTACACCTGGGGATCACTCTGGGAACTTCTGACAAAACACCCCTCCCTTGTCTTTACCCCACATGAATTAAATCAGAATTGCCCCGGGGGTGGGCTGGCATCGGTGGTCTATAAAAGCTCCCCAGGGCCCAGCACTGCAGGTATCCTGGGACAGGCAGGGCCCAGTCCTGCAGTCTCTGGTTCGGGGCACGAGCAGGGGGCATGGTCTGTTTCTTGGCTTTCCTCAGTGACCTCCAAGATATGGAAGGACTTTGATTTTAAAAGTATGACTAAAAGGTGTTTCATTAAAATCAGCTCTCATTCTATAGCTAGCTACACATTAATAGAAGCCAGGTTGTCAGAGCTTCCCTTTCTTGAAGCACACAGATTTTCACTGTGAATACACATGCTTTTCCCTATTAGCCCCAAGCGTCGTCGCTTCTCTGTCCNCTCTGTCTAGCTCGCAGCCCTCCCTTCTGGGCTGCCTGTGGCTGTTCCCCAGGGGTACTTAGCCTCAGAGCCTAGTATCCAGTGATCAGATGTGTGGCCTTTGACACCATCGCTCCAAGACCCTTGGGCAGTTTGTCTTACTCCCTGACCTGGCCCTGAAGTCACTCTCCTCCAGGGGCCACTGGTTCCTACATGCGCTATGGATTCCGCTCAATAAAGTCTGAGCAGAGCCCTTCTTGAGGTGCGGCCGTCCTCAAGGACCGTCCTTGTCGGTCCTTGGAATTTCCACCATCCTTGTCTCATATCCAGGACCGTCCTTGTCGGTCCTNGGACCGTCCTTGTCGGTCCTTGGAATTTCCACCATCCTTGTCTCATATCCAGGACACACTTCCTACCCTTTCCTGAAGAAATCATCCTTTTAGGCTAGCTGGCAGCCTCAGCATCCCCACGCTCAATCAGAACGAACGGAGGCCACTTTGTGCATCATCTTGCATTATGTCTCTGTGGTCCGATGCAGCAGGTGTCAGCCGCCGGCAGAAGAAACTACGCTCTCCCTAATCAAACAGAATGAAGTCCCCAGGGCCCCTCTGTCTTCCAGCCCCAGAGCCCCCGCACGCTGCGGGGAGGCGGTGCAGGGAAGATAGGGCCTTCTGCACACAGCTGTCCACACGCTGGGCGGCAGGGGACAGGGGCACGCCCCAGGATGCAGTGAAGTCGTACTGGGCCCTCTGGCATGGCTGGCTGCCTGC
>NC_048224.1:70072176-70172826 GCF_002007445.2 Ailuropoda melanoleuca
CCTCTGACTGGGTGATCTGTGCACAAAATGACCTTGTGTCTCCCTTGGTTCAACTTGTCTGAATCTCCTCACGTGCCTTCAGGAGGTTTCCAGCCTTCTCAGGCTGAGAGCCTTTACTGGTNTTACTGGCTGCTTCGGAGTGGGAGCCCGTGCTCCAGAAAGAGTGTGGGAGATGTTGTGGGAATTAATACCATGACAAGAAAGAGGAGGCCAAGAGTGGACAGCCCCTACCTTGTATTCTTTAAAAACCATAAAGATGTCTAGAAATTACTGAAATCACAAAATTACTGAAGAGTAAGGATTATTGTGCCCAAAGTTTGACTAATTGGCTCTCACTGGTTTCCTTCAAAACATACTGGGCATTCCACTCTTTGCATATGGCCTTTCACAGTTAGGGACTTAGCATTTCATTCATAAGAGCACCTCCAAGAGGCGGTAATAGATCATGCCCTCACATCACCCTTAACGTATTGGTGGTGGTATTTTATCACCAGTAAGTTGAAGACCCGTCTTCCAGCAAACCAGGAGGGCATATGTTTAGCCACAGACAGAATGTAGCATTGCCAATCAGGGCATATCCACTTCCAGGGACATGTGGACTCTTCCGGAACCTCGCCCTTCCATGCATCTGTCTTTCCTGAAACTACCCATAGCAATTTGTGTAAAAGTCCAGTAAGTTAGAGTCATACTAAGGACTGATGAAAGATTTTTCTTTATACCAAACTGGGTAACATAACTCCAAATAATGTGTGGGTACTTGTTTCTGCAGTGTGCTATGGGCTTAACTGACATCAGTAATAAAGTAGAAAGAAAAGATATTTCCATTTTTTTAAGTCAGTGATTTATTTTTCCAAGAGACTAAAAGGCTCTGGACAAAGATGCCATAAAAACCTCATATAAACAGGAATTGGACAATTAAATACTGTGGTAGTCAGCCTTTCTGCTGAGTGCATTCTTAGCTCTGAGCCTTAAGTAAAATATTGGTTAATCAAGAATGACCAGTAAATAAAATTGAATCATTGCACACCATGTCCGTCTGCATATTATCATGCAGCATTCCTAACACGGTGGAGTTCGTTGTTGGTTTTGCCAGAGATATTTCTTTTTTAGTGGATGAAGTTCTCATTTTTCATAGGACAGAGAAGTCAGACAAATTGTCCTATGCAATTACACTCTCCGAAATGGGAATCCGTCCCATTTTAAAATAAAAATACTCCGATACATCTATTTCACGAGTGGGCTTCCTTTCTTGTGGAGAGCGCTTCCTCCTTTTGAATTGAAGGTCAGCCTGTGAATTACCCCGGATAAAGGAGGGACTCTGGGAGCTGGCACAGTATTACCTGCTAGAAGCCGTGTGTTCTTACCTGGTCCATCAAAGGGTGTCAGGCTCCAGGCCCATTTCCTGGTTCAGTGTTTCTCAAATGCTGGGTTTTGATATACTAGTAGGTTGTGAAATAAATTCAGTGGTTTGTAACTGGCATTTTGAAAAACAAAGTAAAATAAAAATTTTAAAACCAGGTTATTTCAAGGAGGAAGGGAACGGGTTGTGTCGTGGAACTCTGGCTTTGTGTGTGCACCCATGCGCAATGCAGGGTACGGTGGTATTTTTTAACAATGGTTCACTGACAAAGAATTTGGAAAAACACTGTTCTGGTTTGCTACCAGGGGGAGAGGTGATTTTTTGAAAATTACTCCTCAAAGTCACCCCATTCGAGGTTAAAGCAACAACCACGACAATAGCAAAAACAATAAATATATTGGGAAGTGGGGTGGTTTGCGGAGATCAGGAAGGGTGAAAATAAAAGTCCTGGACCAGCGCACACCTGTGATTACATTCTGGAAATGTGCCTTCAGCCAGAGAAACGGGAGTAGCTCCGTGTTGCCTGGGCGGGAAGTCCGAATTGCAATCTGGAGGGCAGGGTATGGTGAAGCAGGTGGCCGAGCGTACAGGTCTGCCGGCCTGCCCTGGCGCTGGGGACAGCACCCTGCGGCATTGGCTGCGGTCTTGCTGGGGCAGGCAGCAACGGTGTGTTTGAGAGAGTTTCACCGGTGCAGTCAGACAGACCGAGGCCGACTGCCAGCTCTGCCATTTACGAGCCCTTGGCAAAGCATCTCGAACACCTCTAAGCCTCGGTCTCCTTGTCTGTAAAATGGACACAAAAATGTTGCTGTGAGAGTTAAGTGCAGGAACCGATAGCAGGCGGCTTAATAAAGGTTAGTTCCCTCCATTTATCTTGTGTACTGATGCTCCCACCTGCCACTGGGCAACAGAGAGCGGACCATCCAGTAGAGGGCCCTCTTCTTTTCCTTCTCCACCATTGTCTCAGTGATTGGTGCAGGAGAAGGAATGGGAGTGGGAAGGGGACAGGCAGGAAGCCAGGCCCTGGGCAGTGAAGAGGTGGCTCAGGCAGCTGTCCCCCACCGGGAGCTCCCAGCCTCCTGTAGACAGCTGGGCTGAGGCGGTGACTTCCCTGTGACCTCCCCCTGACTCAGGGGCTGCCAGTTCATCACCAGATCCTGGCTCTCCTGCCGTGGTGCAAGGCCAAGATGGCTGTCATCCCAGCAGAGTGGCTTGTCCTTGACGTTTTGGCCACAGACTTTCTACTGGTTGAATTCCACCTCTGTTCTCCAAGCAGCAAGGACACTCCTGCCACCCATTCCCCACTGTGTGTAACCATAGCTGTGGCCTCCTTCAGGTAGAAGATCTCACGGCCAGCCATGAGGCTGCTCTCCTAGAGATGGAAAATAACCACACGGTAGCCATCGCGATCCTGCAGGATGACCACCACCACAAAGTCCAAGGTAGCTATCAGCCTCGACGTGTGCGGCCGTTCAGGGTGGGCCGTGCGAGCCAAACCTCTGCTGCTGCCCTTCCTTTCTTGCTCCTCTTCCTGTCTTCCTTCCTCTCTGTCCTGTTGTGTCTTTTGTGTTGCTTCCTATGGAAAGAAGAGTTAAAAATCCAGGAATCATCCAGGTAACTACTTTTTTCTCAGAAGAATTTACCCTCAAACTTGCCCGGATATGAGAACCCTGGGGAGCTGTGGCAGGGGCCCAGGTCCCACCTGGTGATCCCATGTAGCTACTGTGGGGTGCCTTCTGTGCCTCGTAATTGTTCACAGTTCCTGAGATCATTCTGATGGGTCTCCAAGCTGGAAAACCACTCTTCCAAAGTAGGCCTGGAATTCCCGGGCTTTACCTTGTCTTATAGCTTTTTAAAACAAAATGGCGACCCCCAGGTAAATGCACTTTCCCCACGGTTGTGGTGTGTTCAGGGCCACAGCAGCGTCCAGCTGGATCTGGGTCTCCACACCTCATACTCAGACACCACATTCCCCGTGGAGTTCCACATCTTTCTTTTTACGTTTTTTGGTAACTTTGAATTATCTTTCAATACGTAGAGGTTTTTTGTGGGTCCTAACAACAGTAACAACATTTACTAAATACTACTAAGAATTTTACTTTGTGAAAGAAGCTTTTTTACACTTTTGACATGCATTTCCATTAGTACATGTGATTTAGTTTTCAATTTCTCTCCCCAACTCACTTTTTTCCCCTAGTTAACAAGTTTCCCTTGTTAAAGCATATTAAAAGCAATGAAATTTAATAAATAGATCAATGAATTTTAAGAATTTGAAAGCTAACATCAGAGGGGTTTTTTTGAAGATTATTTATTATTTTAGAGAGAGAAAGCACGAGTGAGAGGGACAGAGGGAGAGGGAGAGAGAATCTCAAGCAGACTCCATGCTGAGCGCGGAGCCCGATGCAGGGTTTTATCCCGCAACCCTGAGATCACAACCTGAGCCAAAATCAAGAGTTGGATGCTTATACCGACTGGGCCACCCAGGCTCCCCAACATCAGATTTTTTAAAAAAAATATATTTTTAAAATGTTCTTTGTAAACAACAAAGCCCTGCTGTACAACAATCAATACTCACAGTTTGCTTCCCTCAAGCTCCAGCCCCACCACCTCTGGGACTTATTACTACATGAATAAGTCCAAGCTGGAGGCAAGGAAGAGTACTTCCTTGAGAACTACTTAAATGTATTACCTGTGTCCTAAGAGCATGTCTCCCACTTAGAGTACCAATTCCCACCCTTGGCCACACATCGGAACCACCTGGGGATTTTTTTTTTTAATACTTATGTGTGGATCCCACTGCAGAGATTCTATTTTAATTGTTTTGGGGTGCAGCCTAGGCATCTAATATGCAGCAAAATTTGAGAACCTTTGTCTTAGAGCACAGTATTAAGCATGGGACAAAGTGTCATGATCTTAAAATTATGAAATTCATTATGGGTATATAGATACTAGTGGTGGTTTATACCATCTCCAGAATAGGTACTAACTTTTCTCTGAGGTTTTCCAGATCATCTGAAAGTGCCCTAAAATCCATCACTGCACTGTAGGAAAATGGTCTCTGGAAAGGGAATATAAATGGAAATAGTACAATCAGCCATGGTGTTGCCTTTTGCATCTGTATTTTCATAAAAATAGACCTGGTAGAGTTTTCTGATGAATGAAATCTCACTTAGATACCACATCCAAGGCATTTGAATTATATATAAATGTCAAGGCAATGTAGGTGTATTTAATGATAGATAAAAAAATTTATTACTATGGTCAGGGTGATGCTTTCAATGACTATTAAAACTAGTCATGCAGACAGCCAGGTAGACCAGAAGCCTACATGGCTTTATGTCAATGAAATCAGCACAAACTTTCTTTTAACCAGATGTAAATTTCAGCTATAAACAACTGGATTTCTTAGAGACTTTCACCATCATTACTTAAAAGATTTGGGTCAATGGAAACCACAAAGTCTTTCCTAATTGCAGCTCATGCCAGCCAGAATGATAATTGCTGGCCTCCCGTGCTCTCCTGTTCTAAGCATGTGATTCTGGCTGATTAATGGAACCTTTCCTCCCTGCAGTTATAACATGAAAACAAATTGCTTGTGTAGCCAGAATGAGATGTGTTTCACCCAGTTAATAAGACTCTTTCCATCTGGAGGAAAATAGAATCCATTCACTAATAATTCTTACATGACATCTCTTTCTGCCTAACTTGCAAATTATGACTGGAATGACACTTTTCACAAAATAGAATTGTTCCAAACTCTCCAAGAGGAGCCAGTCCAATTAGTCCTTCCGTCTGAGCGTCTTCGTATCGACTCTTTACTCAAGCGAATCCTTGAGATCTGTGGTTTCCAAAGTGTGGTCCAGAGGCCACCAAGGTGTCCTTGCAGACACAGCCCTGGCCCCCTTCACACATCCACTCCCCAGCAAGCGCTGGCCGGCTGGATGGCTGCTCACAGCAACGCTATCCTTGGAAGGCCGCCTTCTTCAGCCTCAGATTGCTGCTTCGTTGTGGAAAAGAGACTGATTTAACATTGATTACCCAGCTGTTCTACCGTGAGGAAAACTTGGAGAATCGATGAGTATTGTGAAGAATCCAACTAAGCCAGAGTCGTGGTAGAGCAGGTTGTAGGAACGATGTGTGTGTGTGTGTGTATGGGGGGGGTGGACGAGTGCGTGTGTATGCGCGTGCACGCTCATGCGCACACAGGCTCCCAAGCACAACTGTGGTTGGGGTTTTGTTTTGTTTATGTTTTTAGAGAGAGGGAGTGGGGAAGGAGCAGAGGTCAAGAGAGAATTTTAAGCAGGCTCCACACTCAGCACAAAGCCCAGCGTGGGGCGTGATCTCACGACCCAGAGATCATGACCTGAGCTGACATCAAGAGTCGGACGCTTAACCGACCGAACCACCTAGACGCCCCTACACGATTGTGTTCTGTCTGCTTGCCTCCCCCATCCTTTCCTCTTTCCCTCTTTTTCCTTCTTTGTCCTATTCCCTTCCTCTTTCTTTCGCTGTCTTCTAAATAGCACTGCATATAATTTCGAAGTATGGAGAAGTCTCTTGAGGTTCAGTCTGCTATCTACCAGTGTCCCTTATTTACCTACATCCTAAGTCTGCAGAGTCTTGTCGGATCCTTTTCAAAACGCCAACTTAACTATTTGATCTCTTCTCTCCAGAACTGGTGTCTACCCATGAGCTTGAAAAGAAAGAGTTGGAAGAAAATTTTGAAAAGCTGCGGCTGTCATTACAGGTTAATATTCATTCTCTTAACTCTGATATCAAGATAATGGCAGCATCATTATGCCTGTCTGCAGACGTTTATCCAGCACCTACTGGGTACTGGATCCTGCACTAAGCATTGGAATATAGAGGTAAATGGGACATACTCCCTGCTCTTTGGGAAGTTACTGTCTGCTCAGACAGCTGTGACCTAAACAGTGACAGACAACACGAAAGGTGACACGTACTTAGACGCCCAATGAATAAACCATTAGTGAGCCCATAGGAGTTCCGAGACACTGCTCCTCACTTGCCATGGTCACAAGGGTACCTGAGCTGTGTCTGAAGGACAGGGAGGACTTGGTGAGGAGAACATTCTAGGCAGGGGGAGTAAAGGGGTCGTTAAGGACAGATGTCATAAGACATGTTCTGGGTATTATAAAAGGGGCGTTAATTACTTGGAGGTGGGTGAGATGAAAAGAACCTTCTTTGCCTTCCACTGCCAACCTACAGAAAATGTGGGTCTCAGAGGCCAGGTAGCTGCCTTCTGACCTCTACGGGGAGAATGACGGGTCTCTCCGATCACGCGCATCTCCCTCCAGCCTTCTAGAGACCCAGGCCACCCCCAGCCCTAGGGCAGAGCCGCCTGGGAAGCCAGGGTGAGATCGGCGGCCTTGCTTCCATTCCCAACTATGGCTGCCTCAATTATAACAAGATTATTTGTTAAATATTAGGGACACTCACATCTGGAAACTGTGGAAGGTGATCACTAAAACTATAATACAAAGGCAGGAATTTTTGTTTCTTTGATGGCATTCTTTCCCCTGGCAATGTTCATATACAGAGCCTGCCCACCATGAAAAAAATCCAGGATTGTGGAGCTAGCCAGTGTCACAACTATGGAATGTACTATTCAGAAATTTTAAAGTGGGGAACCGCCTGCTGTGAGTCCACCCCCCCCCCATCCATCGGTCCGCCCATGGTCCTGCAGAATGCCTGTGCAGTCCCCGCGTGGCTTACTCGGCACATTAACCCCAGACTGCCTTCATGTACCCCACATCCCACAGCATCAGATGCACTCCCCCGCAGGAACACAAGCCAAGACCACACCATGACGTAACAAAAACCCCATTCAGTCCAAAACCAAAAGAAGTGAGTTTTGTTTCGTACGTGAATCTTCACTCTGCCACTATCATTAAACTGTCATGAATTGTACATATTTTAGTTGTAACTCTCCATGGGCAGAATTCATCTGGGCTGGAGATTGTTTGGTACAAAGAGGATGGAATTGCGTAAGCCGAACTTTCTGGGCTACTGGTGGCTAGAGAAACAGGTCTGGGGACAAGAGATGTGAGCTTTGAGTTTAAATCCCCAGTGTACCTCCTCTTACTAGCTTTGAAATCATGGACAGTCACAGAAGTTCCGTAAACCTTACTTTACTCATCTGTAAAATGGGGGCGGTAACAATACCTTCCTCAGGGTGTGAGCAGATGAGGGGATATAATGGATGTAACGTGCACAGCCCTAGGTTGGCTCATGGTGGATGCTAACAAGCGGCAGCTGTTGCCGTGATAATAGTTTCAAGTGTTGTTACATTTACTACTATGATTGTCATGCCGTTGGTTAATTCCTGAGTGGCCCATGCTGTGCCGGGTCACCAGCTGGGCCTTTCTGCCTCTCGGCTTGACTCAAAGGAGCCAACCCAAGTGGAAAAACAGTCCATTCTGTCTGACTGCTGTGGCACCGTTGTGTGCCTATGGGTCTGTTTTGAGTAACAGCGACTAAGGCAGAAAAAACACAGTGTGACATTTTAGATCCATCCTGGGTGGCATTTGCCTGATGCGACTTTCATTGTTTTGCTTTTCAATGGAGGAGGAGAAACTTGAAAGAAATGCTTCCTCTGACAGCGCGGACGGGTTTGATGTAGGAGCCATGTAGCAGTACAGCCATTTGTAGGCACGTTCTGGAAGGCGGCGGCACCGTGCAGTGACTGCGTGCTGGACCCCGGCCGGGATCGCCCTGGGCTGGGATTTACCTTCCCCAGCTCCTGTGCGTGCAGACTCCCACTGACAACTCTATCCCCCTAATGCACCAGCACTTGCATTTAATGGCGCTTGGGCGGGGGGCTTTGTTTTTTTTTTCTTAAAAATGAAATTGGAGGTAACTGGAAACAAAAAGAAAGAGGAAAAGGAACCTGCCAAAGATGGTTTGGAAAACAGGGTCCTCTGGCGAGATGGAGAAAGCAGGCAAGCCAGCACGTCATACGTGCTGGTGTTTTTATGTGGGATTCCAGAATTTACAACACCTAGCTCTTCACGTGAGGGGGGTGAAGCCGTTTCTCTTGCCAGAAGAGTTCCTGGGGAGACCCTAGTCCCTTCATTTTAATGTCACAGAAATGGTGTCATCGGGCGGAGAACGTTGGGATACTCTGCGGAAGGAGGCACCGTCTCTCGCTGTGCCTGAGCATCGAGAGAAAGCCCACTGCCCGGCATCCTCCACTCGCCTGCGGTGTTCAGGCGTTGCTGGGCTTGCGTCTGCCCTGGCAGCCAGGGAAGGGGCAGAGATGGTTCCTCCTGAAACACCGTCATCCTCTCAGCCTGCACACGGAGAGCTGCCCCACAGCTGGTGTGTGCCGGGGGGCCAGCACTGGTCTAGCTGGGGACAGGGTCTACATGGGAGAAAAGACTCAGCTCCCACGGCAGTTCACACCAGGGACGTGTAGTCCAGCCCCGAGGCCCGGAAAGGCTGAGAGGAGGCCCGGAGTGAGCGGAGAAGGAGAGGGAGCTGGCCAGTGGAGGCGGTGCTGGGGAGATAGCTGGAACGTAAAGTGGGGGGTGGGTGCAGTGAGAACTGAGCTGGGAGACAGGAGAGGCTGATCAGGAGATCACCGTGTGGGATGTGTGCTTCATCTTGATGCCAGTGGGGTTTTACATGGAGGGGGTGACGGGTTCAGGTTTGCACTGGAGAAAGCTCCCCCTGACTCCAGCATGAGGGCAGAAGAGTTATAACCCAGGCCCAGGAAAAAGCAGCAGCGGGGCTAAACTTCAGGTAGAGGGAGAGGGACCAGGAGGGTTCGAGGATTCCAGGGACATTAAGCAGGTGGAATTGGCAGGACTAAATCCTTGACCCCAAAATTAGTGTATGTGGTGGTAGGAGGAGGGGTCTCAGGCAGAGAGGGAAGTCAAGGATGGTTCGATGGTTTATAAATGAGGACAGTTCTTCTCTGAGATGGGTATATCGTTCTTCCTAAAGTCGGGGACTAGACGCCTCCCTCTGCTGATAGTCGGCCTCTGTGAGGTCCCACACTGCATTATTCGAGGCCTCCCGCCAACGAGCTGCTCCTTTGGAGAGGAGGGTGGCGTACTCACGTCGGGAGGCGCTCTGAAGTCGAGCCGCCTGCTCTGAGTTCTTCCACATAGTGTCAGGGTGCTCTATGCGTGGCATAAACACCACGTGACCCCCTCTTGGTGACAACCGTGGGACAGGCAATCCAAGCAGCCTCTCATCCTGTGACCCTGGACCTTGCAAAGAGCGGGCCAGGTGGGGTGGCCCTCTCTTCACGGCTGCCCAGGCCACCAGGTCTGCAGTGGGCCAAGCTGGGCTTCTTGTCACCCTTACAGGACCAGGTAGACACGCTGACCTTCCAGAGCCAGTCTCTTCGGGACCGAGCAAGACGCTTTGAGGAGGCTCTGAGGAAGAACACCGAAGAGCAGCTGGAGGTAGTCGTGCTCCCCAGGCCCCGCGGCTCCCCCCGGGGCCTCACCCTGGGAGTCACCTTGGCAGCCTCTGTGTGGGAGTGACAGCTGGCCAGGACATGTCCCTGTCGGCACTGCTCTCCTGACACAGACGACAGCTGCGGGTTTCTCCAGCGACATGTTCTCCTTGCCAGACTGCACACTGCTCCCCAGCCACTGTCCCCGAGCTCCTGTGACCCACACAGCCTGGGAGCTCTCCACCCCGGCTGGGACCCGTTCTCCCCCAGCTTCGGGTGAGGCTGGCGTGGGAGTTCTCACTCATGCCTGCCTTCGGAGGGGGAGGGCAGTGTTTTCCAGAAAAGCTGGCAAAATTCCTTCCCACTGAGGGCGGATTGCCAGATAAAATACACGACACCCAGTTAAATTTGAATTAAAAATAAGTGAGTTTTTTAGTATCAGTATATCCCATGTAAAACTTATATTTAAAAAGGTTGCTTATCTGGAATTCAAACTTAACTCAATGTCCTATAGTTTGTTGTTGTTGTTACATCTGGCAACCTTACCGTAGCATTTCTTTTTCTGAAGTGCCTTTTCTGCTCTTTAAACCACTTTGCTCATTTCCTAGGCAAGGATGGCCCCCGCCCCGAACTCTCTGCATGGGCACAGGGGAGACCTGTAAATTCCACCTGGTCTGTTAAATCAAGCAGTCTGGGTCAATGTTAAAAGCCAATGTTGAATTTACTCTTTTTACCCCAGGAGCTCCCTTTGGGGGAGAGGCCGGTAGCATCCAGCTATCCCAGCATCCAGACTTTTCAGTGGGTGATGGCTTTACCTCTCGTGTTCCCCAGGGAGCTGGATGTCTTGTAGCATTTCCAGTGGGAAACCAGTGAGCATCTCTTTCAGGGAGGGTTGTGGGTGGGCTCCCACTCACGCTCCAGTGCCTACCGGGAAGCTTGTTACAGAGGCTAGCTTTAGCTGAATCATGGCGCTGGTGAATACGGGGCTTTGCTGGGAGCCCTGGTAAGTAGCTCTTGCCCTCTGCCGTTGTAGATTGCCCTGGCTCCCTATCAGCACTTGGAAGAAGACATGAAGAGTCTGAAGCAGGTGTTAGAGATGAAGAATCAGCAAATACACCAGCAGGAAAAGAAGATTATTGAGCTGGAAAAACTGGTGAGTCGGCCTGCCTCCTCGGACAGCCCCAGGAAGCCGAATGATATGCCTTCCTGTCAACATGGATGTCTTCATTCCCTGCGCCCAGAGGGTGGGCCCTTCCCTGTCCATTGCTTACACCGGAGCAGAAAGTGCCCTGGCTGAGTCTCATGACCTTTCTTAGAAAGCCAGGAATTCTGATAAGGAATCCCAGGTGGCCTCGTTTTGCAAAACTGGGGAGCCCTCCTGACTCCCTGCCTCCTTCCCCCATCCGTCACTGCTCCCCTGGGGGACGGTTGCTTCCTCCCTCCTCTCTGCGGGGGACGGATGGTGAGCCAGCATCAAGGGAGCACCACTGAGGTGTGTGCTGGGCACTGCGCAAAGCACTTTTTACCTGTGGTGGTTCTTTAACTCCCGAGAGCTATCCACCAGAGCAGATACCGCCCAGAGGCTCCTTCCATAGTTTCAGATGCAGGTGGAGGCCTAGGCAGAGAGCGTAGTTAACCCAGAGCCCATTGATTTGTGGATGGGACTCCAGGCCCAGGGCTCCCGTGCCTGCTCTCGTAACTCTCTGATTCCCCTTCAACCCGGCTTCCGCAGAATTAGCAAAGGTGCCCCTTTGGGGAAATAGAGCATCCCCCAGCTCCCTCTTCTCTCCTGCAGGCACAAGGGTCCTGCAAGGGCTAGAGTGGGAGATAGTCATCCTACGCTGGTAGCAGAGCAGCGTGCTTCCAAGGAGACGCCATCTTGATGCGGAAGTTGGCCTAAGGGTCTCAGACAGACTTTTTCCTTTGGTTCTGTTATATTTACAATCAACATTGATGCTATAAAAAGAAAAGACATGCATTATAAGAAATTGTAAGATAGACAAAAATAAGAAAATTAGAATATATTTCCAAGCGCTGTGAACACTTCCCAGAGCTTTTCCTCGGTACCATGGATGTGCCCCCCACACGGAGACGTTTGTATCCTGCTTTCATCCAGCCACCAGATCTTGAAGTCGCCATCTCAGTCATTGATCATCTCATCTACTGTGTAGAGTTCCCTGCTTGGGTCTGAAATATCCCTTGAGTTGGTTTTCCCAAGCCAGGAACTGGTCTAGCCGCACCTGTTGTATTGGGTGTCGTATCTTCTCTTCGACTAGCGCCTTCGCCCTTGCAGACTCTCATACTGCAGGTGCTCGTCAGGTAGGACGGGGACAGACTGCGGTGTGGCTGTCGGTAACCGGCATCCTGGGCCGCGGTGCCCCATGTGGCACGTTCCAGCAGCCCAGAGCTTCCCAGCAAGGTCAGAGCCCTGGCCTTCCGGCCGGGCCCACACAGGGACCAATGACCCTGTCCTCCAGGCTGAGCCATCTGGTCACCCACGAACTTCAGGGCTTATTTGGCTGTTCTTAGCCATGTTCCAGGCAGTCTGCAGCCATGCATGACTCCCCTTCCAGAAACCTTTCTAGGCATAAAGAACCAATGTAATCACTTCCCATTTCCTGGGAGCAAAGATGAAGGCTGTAGGGAAGTTTGTAGGACAGAGCCCAGCCCTTTGGCTCTGACTCCTAGTCCTAGGCATGGAAGGGCGACAGTTTTCCTCCAAGACTGATGACCCAACAGTCAATTTGTCATTTTCTCTTCAAAAAATAATTTATTTCTGAATTTATCTTAGAATGCAACTGTACTTCTGCAAGGCCCTAAGGGACACACAGAGAAAACAGCATAAATTGCGGGCGAGTAACAAACATGGAAAATGTTATTTTCGGATCCCGTACCAAGCCCGTCTCAGGCTTTGGGTTCCTGGCTGTCCATACCTTCAGAAGGAAAAAAAAAAATGTGTCCACATTATTTCTATTTCTATCCCTCCATTGATTCAGAATGTCACATTGTGCATACATGCCAGGGCCAGGGACGCTGACGCAGTGCAGTTGACCATCAGGAAGAACCAGGGGGCCCATCAGCCAGACTAGGCCCTGATGGTGTTCACTTATCTCTGACAGCTTATCTCTGGCTGCAGGGGCATGCGCTGTAAGAACTGTATTCTAGGGCCTCCTGGGTGGCTCAGTCAGTTAAGCATCTGCCTTCAGCTCAGGTCATGACCCCAGGGTCCTGGGATCGAACCCCACATGGGCTCCCTGCTCAGCGGGGAGTCGCTTCTCCCTCTGCCTCTGCCCCTCCCCCTGCTTGTGCTCGCTCTCTGGCTCACTCTCTCTCTCAAATAAATAAATATCTAAAAAAAAAAGTGTATTCTACACAGGAACCTGATGTATACACACGCACGTATAATATATATAAAACACATTTATATCTAAAATATGAATAACAATATACTTTTACTACATATAGGGCACTCTGGTATTTTCTGTTGTGTTTTATTTTGTTTTAAAAAAGAAATGCTACTCACATCTCTCTAACTTGATTTTACAACCCGTGAATGCATTGCAAACTGCAATTTGCAAAGCACTGTGTTTTTTTTTTTTTAAGATTTTCTTTATTTATTTGAGAGCGAGATGGCTTGTGCATACATGAGCAGGAGAGGGGCAAGCAGACTCTGCAATGAGTGTGTGCAGCCCGACACAGGGCTCCATCTCAGGACCCTGGGCTCATGCCCTGAGCCAAAATCAAGAGTTGGACTCCTGACCCACTGAGCCACCCAGGTGCTCTGCAAAGCACTGTTCTTCATAATCCTCCAGAGCCCTGAAGCCAAGGCCACTGGTCTTCTACCTTCGTCAGGGCCTTGCTGAGAACCTCTTAACACTGCATCCTTTGCAGGCGGAAAAGAACATTATCCTAGAGGAAAAGATCCAAGTTCTCCAGCAGCAGAATGAAGACCTCAAAGCAAGGATTGACCAGAACACCGTTGTCACAAGGTAGGTGGGCCTGGGTGTCTGAGCTTAATGAAGCGTGTGTCACCTACGAAGTGGCTTTGCTCTTGAGCTCCTTGGAGGGTTGTCTTTTTGTCCCAGCGTCCACTCTATCTCATTCCTCTGAGCTGTGGGGCTTCCCACATAGGCTCTTGGCATGCTGCATAGAAAGAGAAGACTAAAACAGGCTGCTGGGACCACCGGGCCTGTGCCCCGGTTCTGCATAACAGCGGTCCCCGCCTTGGGAGAGATGAGTAAAATTGGCAGAAGTGTGCGGCAGAGGTCTCCAGTACGGCTGCGGGATGGAGGGGGTTATTTCAGAGGAGTTGGGAGAGGGCCGCCCACCGGGTATTCCCTGGTGAAAGAGAAAAACCACGAGAGCGGAGCCTGCGCTCCCTTAGCTCCCGGGCGCAGAGCCGGCTGGGGCCCTCGACTGCGAGCTGTGGTCCTGGGCCAGCCTGGCCGTGGCCGTGAGGACGGCAGGGAGTGACCCCCCCCCCGCCCCCCGCTGTCAGAGTGGAGTAAAGCAGGGCCTGGGCTTGATCCGCCAGCTGGAGCTTACAGGCAGGCCTCGGAGCTACTGTGGTTTCAGGTCTAGACCACAGCAACAAAGCAAGTATCGCGGTGAAGCAACCCAAGGAATTTTTCCCAAATGAATGGTTTCCCGGTACATCTGAAAGTTACGTCTACTAAGTGTGAAATACCATTATGTCTAGAACAGCAATGTACATACCTTACTTTAAAAATACTCAATTGCTAAAAAATGCCAACCATCATCTAAACTTGTCGTCTTCTTGCGAGCTGTCATCTTCTTGCCGGTGGAGGGTCCTGGTTCACCGTCGATGGCTGCTGACTGATCAGAGTGGGGGTTGCTGAAGGCTGGGGTGTCTGTGCCAGGTTCGTAAAACAACAACGAAGTGTGCTACACCGAGGGACTCTTCCTTTCACAAACTCCTCTGTAGTGGGTGATGCTGTTTGGTAGCATTTTACCCACAGTAGAACTTTCAAAACTGGAATCAGTCCTCTCGAACCCTGCTGCTGCTTTATCAGCTAGGTTGATGGAAGATTCTAAATCCTCTGCGGTCATTGCAACAATCTTCACGGCTTCTCCACCAGGAGCACATTCCATCTCAAACAACCAATTTCTTTGCTCACCCACAAGAAGCAGCTCCTCACCCATTCACGTCTGATCATGAGATCGCTGCACTGCGGTCCCGTCTTCAAGACCCACTTCCAACCCCAGTTCTCTTGCTGTTTTCACCACCTCTGCAGTGACCGCCTTCACTGATGCCCTGAGCCCCTCCAAGTCCTCCGGGAGGGTGGAACCGACTTCTTCCAAACTCCTGTGAATGTGGATATTTTGACCTCTTCCCGAATCACGAATGTTCTTAATGGCATCTAGAATGGTGAATCCTTCCAGAAGGTTTTCAGTTTACTTTGCCCAGATCCATCAGAGGAATCACTCTCTATGGCAGCTATAGGCTCACAAAATGTATTTCTCAGAGAATAAGCCTTGAAAGTCAAAATGACTCCGTGATCCAGGGGCTGCAGAATGGATGTCGTGTCAGCGGGCACGAAAACAGCATTCATCTTGTACGTCTCCATCAGAGCTCTTGGATAACTGGGTGCATTGTCAGTGAGCAGTAATATTTTGATAGGAATCATTTTTTCTGAGCAGTAGGTCTCAACAGTGGGCTTCACATATTCAATAAACCATGTTGTAAACAGATGTGCTGTCATCCAGGCTTTGCGGTTCCATTTATAGAGCACAGGAAGAGTGGGTTTAGCGTCCTTCTGAAGGGCCCTAGGATTTTCGGAATGGTCAGTGAGCACTGGCTTCGACTGAAGTCACCAGCTGCATTAGCTCCTAACAAGAGAGTCAGCTTGTCCTTGGAAGCTTGGAAGCTTGGAAGCCAGGCACTGACTTCTCCTCTTCAGCTGTGAGTGCCCTCGGTGGCATCTTCTTCCAGTAGAAGGCTGTCTCGTCTACACTGAAAACCTGTTGTTGCGTGTAGCCCGTCGTTACTCTGGTAGCTGGACCTTCTGGGGAACTTGCTGCAGCTTCTCCACCAGCACTTGCTGCCTCACCCTGAACTTCATGTTACGGAGCTGACTTCTCTCCTTACACCTCGTGGACCGACCTCTGCCAGCCTCAGACTTTCCTTCCGCCGCTTCCTCACCTCTCGCAGCCCTCACAGGATGACAGAGTTAGGGCCTTGCTCTGGGTTAGGCTTTGGCTTAAGGGAGTGTTGGGGCTGGTTTGATCTCCTCTCCAGACCACTCGAACTTTCTCCACACCAGCAGTAAGACTGTTTCACTTTCTAATTTGTGTGTTCACTGGAGCAGCACTTTTAATGTCCTTCAAGAGCCTTTCCTTTGCACTCACGTGTTGGCTGCCTGTTTGGCACAAGAGGCCCCAGCTCTCAGCCTATCGAGGCTCTCAACGCACCTTCCTCACTAAGTTTTTGGTGTGAAGTGAGAGACGTACAACTCTTCCTTTCACTTAGACACTTAGAGACCAGTGTAGGGTTATTCACTGGTCTAACGTCAATATTGTTGTGTCTCAGGAAATAGGGAGGCACCCAGGAGAGAGAGAGCGATGGGGAAAGCCCGGTCGATGGAGCAGTTAGAACACACACGTTAATTGGTTAAGTTTGTGATCTTATACGGGTGCAGGTCGTGGCACCCCAAAATAATTACGGTAGTAACATCAAAGATCATGATCACAGATCAGCATAGCAAATATAATAATAATGAAGAGGTTGAAATACTGCAAAAATTACCAAAATGCGACACAGAGACGTGAAGTGAGCAAATGCTGTTGGAAACTTGGCGCCGATAGCCATGCTCTCCTGAGGGCTGTCACACACCTTCAACTTAGAGAAAACACAGTATCTGCAAAGTGCAGCATAACAAAATGAGGCGAGCGTGCATTTCGTCCAAGAGGACAGAGCCCTCTGCGTGAGACCCGTGCCTGAGCCCTGGCCCTACTCAACTGTACTCCTTATTGGATCCACACTTGTGCACACGCATACTCACATACACACTTGTGCTTCCTGTCACACACGTGCACACTCGTGTGCACACTCCCGACTTGCACAGTCACGCTCCCTCGCATGCATGCACACTCTTGTGCGCACCCCCCTCCCAGGTCACACACGTCTACTTGCACACATTGACACACGTTGCCTCTACAACTGAACTTAGGGTGCTGGCAGTTCCCACCCCAGAGGCTCATGGGAGATACTGCTGGGGCTTCAGGGGGAGCCAGAGTCCCTGCTCAACCTGAGCCACCCGTGCCTCCCCTGGAAATCACAGAGGCCCCCTGGTCCAAAAGCAAGTCCAGGCTTATCCAAGTGAGCTGGCTTCCCGGGCTAAGGCCATCCAGCCACGAAATGCATGTGCACTTCTCCCTCTCAGTTCCTCACATGAGCCATCATGTATAAAAATGCAACAACGCGGGCAACTCAACACCTCATGACAGACGGCAGAGGATGCCGGGATTCATTTCTCATTTAGCAACCCTTCTCGGCAAAGGTTAACTGAGCGTCTGTTATGTGCCAGACACCAGGCTGGACCCTGTGGATTCAAAGAAGAAGGTTCTAGGAGTCCCCGTCCCCGAGGGCTTCCCATCCAGCAGGCGGGCAGATGCACAGATCAGCATTTGCAGCAGGGGACCCGAGCCAGGGGCAGGGGGCCAGGAGGGTCCTGAGGCTGACGGCGCTGTCCCTATGCTGTCCTGTTGATCGCCACTATCTCTGGGCCTCCTGGGAGGCACACTTACCCCAGCTCAGATTTCCTTCGTTTCCTCTTCTGCCTTCAGCATTTGCTCTGTCCAGTGGACGACTAGCGCCTCCCCTGACGGGGCAGAGGGACTGGGAGCCGATTGGGAACAGATGTGTCCATGGGACAAGTGGAAGTTGCGTTTCAGCCCATGGTTCTTGGTCACTGTGGTCCCACTCGTCCCTGTCCTCCCACAGGCGCTACCGCCGCCTCCCTGGCCCCGGGCCCACTGGCCTGGTCAATCTCACGTTAATGCCTCCCAGCGTGATTGCTACCTGACTGTGTCTTGTTCTCCCCATGCAGACAACTGTCGGAGGAAAATGCTAATCTCCAGGAGTATGTCGAGAAAGAAACCCAGGAGAAGAAGAGATTGAGCCGAACCAACGAAGAGCTGCTTTGGAAGCTCCAGACGGGGGACCCAACCAGCCCCGTTAAACTCTCCCCCACGTCCCCTGTTTACCGGGGCTCCTCCTCGGGGCCCTCCTCTCCCGCCAGAGTCAGCACAACGCCCAGATGACGCCGCACCACGCAGCCCGCGGGAGCCGTGGCTCCCGGCCAGCCAGTGCTTCCACCGGACTGAGTCACGAGCAGGGGGCCGGCCCGCGGCGGGCCATGCGCGCATGCTCAGTAGCTGCATAGCCGCATCCTAAGCAGTCCTCTTATGATCCTCATATAAGACTGTCCTGGTGTCGGCACTTAGGAAAGTGTAAACGGTAGTGTCTGATGTGCAAACATGTGACCCTAGGTAGAGCCAAAAGAAAGAAAGAAACTCCAGCTGTTCTCGAGCAATGAACTTTCGCTGCAGAATTTCAGGTTAGTTACGAATAGCTCCGTTTTGAATATCCATTGAATCGTCATTGTGTACTGCTCCGATATGTGTGTGTGCTTAGATACACGTGTGTACACATGCAGAGGTTCTGAATTGCATTTTTTATAACATGAAGTGCTGACATATTTTGGTGAAGGTCAGCAGTTTTCTAACTTGTGCCTAAGAATTATTGGGATATGAAAATGCATTTCTATCTAGCTTCCCAGGAATATTTCTACCCAAAATAGAAAAAGGAAAAAAAAAAAAAGATACAGAGCAGAAGCGCCTTTCAACCTACCACCAAGTGGTACTCTAGCACAAACACCAGCGACTTGTGAACGCTAACTGCCTTTGGAACAGTCAGCTTCTTAGTCCACATGATGTGAGGTCACTATTATTCCATTTGCAGGTTTTAATTATTAATACTCCTGTCGTGAGTGCCGAAGGGATAGCAGTGGGAAACCCTGAGGGGTTTAGCAGTTTTGCAGAGGACACTCATGACAGTGAATCATGTACAGTCTTGTAAACACAAGTTTTGCTTTTTTCCTAAGTGGCATCTTGGAATCCATCATTCAGCTGCTGCACCCTCAGGAAAATATGGAGGAGCATGACCTTCTGGAGTGAGAGTGACGATGACCTTGGAGTTGGCCGAGACCATCCGCACTCCGTCCTCCAGAAGGCAAATTGCTGATAGGATCTGTATTTTGAAGGAGCACAGAGTAGGAAAGGGTCCTCTGACGTCCCCGTGTGGTGTGCTCTGATGGGATTCTCTAAATGGTCAACCCACCGAAAGACGACCCTCAGGCCCCCCATTTCATAGGCAACCAACCCCCCATCAGTTTGGTTCTATAACACAACCCCATCCCTGTACGTTGAGATGGCTCAGGGGTTCTAGCAGGGCCTTCCAGAACACCGACTCCTCCGTCGTGGGGGATGAGTTCCAAGCTGTGCTCGACCATCATGTGACCTCCCCCAAAAGCCAGGCGTATTTTCTGCCCGATGACCAAGCAGTACCACAGCCGACAGCGGTCCCTTCTTAGGCCCAGAGGTTCTTCCAGGCAGAGGAGCCCGGTGGAACGGCAGCCAGCGGTCCCTGGCTCCTGGACTGGCATTTGTCCCGGCAATGCTAGACATAGAGTGTGAACGAACGCTCTCCCTGTGGTGCTGTGGAACAGTAGGAGCGTGACCCACAAAGAAAGACGTAGTTTCAACAGTTGGTATGGTGACAATAACGATGCGTTTGTTTCCTGTTTGTGACAAAGACCCTGCACTTTCTCCCCGTGGCCCCGCAGAATGGTCCTGAGCGCAGGGCTGCCTCCGAGCCTGTCCGAGGCAAGCAGACTCACGCAGGGTTGCTCCGTGTGCCAGAGCCACGGAGCCAGGAAGAAATGCCCCGCAGAAGGGGCCACCGTGCCCAGGGCCCTGCCTGCTCGGCACAGGCCTGGTCTGTGTTCCTTGCGTGAGTCAAGGCTGGGCTTGCCGGCCTCAGGTACATCTCACTTCTAGCAAACCTCCAAGGGTCTTTGCCCATCCTCGGGACATACACAGTAGATCCCCATTGAAGAAACATGTCTTTTTTCCTTTCGCGGCTCTGCATGATGTTGTGATAATTGAGTTGGGCATTCCGTTAGAGTAGATCATGCCATGTTGACTAAACACACCATTATTTATTCTATTAGCAGGCACCGCCTGCAAAAACAGTCATTCGGCCGGAGCTCTGCTCTGCCCGTTCGGAACTGCTTCCGTAAGGACACCTGCTACATGCAGTTACACAGCAATACAGATGTCAGTGTTACGTTAGAACGTGCTACAGCGTGTTAGCCTGTGCAGTCAAAGTCGTAGTGATGTTAGAACTAAGTAACCCCTCACTAGGTGGATGAAAGCTTTGCCCTCACCAGCTCCGCCCTTGGGCACTCGAGCTAATTCCCACGTTGCCCTGGCTTTGTGCCCTCGTCATGGACACCCCTCACGTGTTGCTCCTATCCTGAAACATGGGGGAAAAAAAAAAAAAAAAAAAAAAAAAAAAAAAAAAAAAAAAAAAAAAAAAAAAACCCCACCCCCCACCACACGCCACTAGGACCTGGACCTCTCTCGACATGGAAGTCTCCCGGCTGCCCACCTCCGGGCTGGAGTGGTTTCCGCGTACCGATGCTGCAGCCTCCCCCACCCCCACCTCGGACCCACCAAACCTCACCAGCCTTTTCCTGGTGTTTGGGAGACATGTCTGAGCCCTGCACCCACCCCTGCCCACCACATGCTGGATGAGATTCCGGGAGGGGGGCGGTATCAGGGGAGGGGAGGGGGCTGACGGGCTGGCACACTTGATTATTTGAATGGGGTCACCCATTATTTATCTGGCCCCTACAGTTTCTGTGTTGCATATTTGTGTTTGAAGCATATTAAAATGAACTTGAGGGACCTTCTGTGATACGCACTTGGTGTAACTGTCAGCCTGGCCCTCTCAGGCTTCAGGAAAGTGAGGCTGGGGATCTGAGGCAGGGAGGCAGGGAGGTGTTTTGCAGGCTGTGTTCCCTTTCTGCATGTGCCAGGGTCAGCCGATTGTCACTGAGACCCCCTCTCCCCAGACACAGCAGGTCCAGGGGCCCCCGCAGCTGTCTTCCAGCCCAGATCCCCAGTAGCCCTGCCCTGAGCTCAGGCAGCTCAGAGGCTCTGCTCGGCGAGACCATCTTCGGTAGGCTGGGGTGGGCTACAGTCGGTTGGAAAAGGACACAAAAGATTGAGTACGGTCCCCTCACCATTGATTTCAAAATCAGACCTAAACAGTTGTATGTTTCCACCCCAAAGAGAGCTTGATGCATCCTAAATCCCATCAGTTTTATCTGGATCATCACAGACCTTTCTCTCAAGCGACAAGGGCCACCATCAAGCAGTTCCTTATCGTGAGCTTTTTCCCCCAACCAGGACCCCGGAGAGCTCTGTAGCTCTCCCTATAACATGCCCAAGCGAGCCAGGACACCCGTTTCCACCTGAAAGCACCTGCCCCCACCCCTCACCTGCCTCAGGTTGGCCAGCCTGACCCCCCGCAGTGTCCACATGGGCCTGTCCCTTCCTGGGGTTGCAAGGGAGACCCCTGGGTCGGCCAGCTCCCCGTGGTGGTTTCGCAGGGCATATGGGAGTGGCAGCTACTCTAGAAAGACCCCTGCCCTCCCGAACAGTTGCTGAACGACAGACCTCTTGCAGGTGATAAACCACGAGTCACTTCAGGACCTGAGACGAACACCACAGTTCCCCCCGAGTCACCCACGCCTCCAGATGGTTGCTGACGACTACCTACGGATTCATGGTCTCAATCCTTGTCCACCTACCAAACCTTGTCAACCTGTCCCAAACCGTTTGTTTCTTTCGGAGTGTCTTGGGCCCTCTGCTTTTGTAACAACCGCTGTCCATTGTCCTTCCCCCTGCACCTGAGGTAAACTAGGCACATGTTAGCTCCGTCACTTGACGAAAGAGCAGACTGGGGACTCGCCAGCTGGCCCGTGTTGGACGAGAGGCCCTCGCTGGCTCCCTCCCGTCTGCAGAGAAGTGCGGCCCCCCCCCCCACCACAGCTGACTGGCAGCTGGCCGAGGGATCTGTGAGGGCGACTCACTCCGTCACCTCCTGTGGGCCAAGGACCCTGGCATGGCCCACTGCCCCCACACGGGCGATGTGGCTCCTGGAATCCAGAAGGCGGTGGCGGAAGGGCAGGTAGAGACCTCGAAGCTGGAGACCTCCTGCCCGCTGCTGGAGTTGAGTGCTGTTCTCGAGGCTGGTGCGGCCGCCTCGGGCAGCATCAATGTGGGACAGCAAGCAACGACTCGGGGACCACATCCGTGGTCCTCAAGAGTCAGAGTCCTGCCCATTGGAGAGTTTGGGCCCCAGTACTTAAACCAAACTACCACCAAAGGCTGGTAGGCTGTCCTGGTGGTGAAGACAACGGGAGCTCATTCACTTCAATTTGCTAAATCTTTTCTTTTAAAAACAGGTCGCTTCTCTTACACTTCCTGAAACAAACAGGACAGCTGGGGCTTCCAGACACCAAGCTTGTTCTCCCCCTCAGCATGGAGGGAAGAGGCGCTCAGGAGGGGCAGGCCCGTTTGCCTCACTCACCTCTCCAAGTGTCGCCAGCGCCAGTGCCAGTGCCTGGCGGGGATGGGATGGTGTGCGGCTCTAAGCTGGGACCACCCTGCTGCAGTGCACCCAAGGGCCCCGCCTGGTGCCCCGTGCCTCCTGCCCAGGGCAGCGGACCGGGGACACCCACTCCCAGACCCCGAGCAAGCTGTCCCTGCACAGCTGCTGCCGTCTGCCCTGGTTTCTTGTTTTAATTGCACCCAAATTAATGTGCTGGGGCCGTGCTGCGGTCCCCCCTCCCCTGCCACAACTGTAGAGCGCAGGCACTTGGTAACTTCGTTGTTTCAAGGAGCAAAACCTCAAAGCATCCAGGGAAAAGTCCAACCTGCATAAGGTCTCTCTTCCCCAGCCCAGGCCCGAGCCTCCAGGATCAGGTGCCGACGGAGTTGGCCAGAGGGGCCTTCATCAGCAACAGCGGCGTCTGTGTTATTCACTGAGCCTTGACTCACATTGCACTTTATTCAATAGCAGCGTTTACGGCTCAGTGGGCAGCCAGAGTTTGGTAAAATGAAACTGTTCTCTTTTGAAGAGGGGCGGACAGGGTTACCCACAGTTGGCGTCCCAGCCCTCCTGGCTCTGTTTGGTGGTTGTGCAAGGCTGGGCTGGAAGAGGCAGCTGCAGTCCCCCAGGCTGTAGAGCCTGGTGAGTTCCGGAGGATTCGTCGGGGCTGCCGATGCCAAGCTGTTCGGGGGCAGCTTTGATTCTCCAGAAGGGTTTCATAACCAAACTGAGAGGGACAGCTTGCTCCAGGTGGCTCCCCATCATGCCTCCAGACTGGAATCGCGCGTGCGGGGGGCTCAGGGTTCGCTAAGAAATGGCCAAGACGGGGCTGGGGGTGCTCCTCGGGGTGCCCGCGCCGTACCGGCCGCTAGGTGCCGCTGCGGCGCCACGGGAACAGGGCTCGGCCTCGCGCTCGCCGAGGTGCGCTCGGAGCCAGACGCGACCTGCCCGTGTGGCCACTCCCCGGGGCCGGGACCGCGCGCTGCGCTCGCCGACGCCTGCAAGCTGTCGGCAGAACCTCTAAGGGAGAGCTCGCTCGCGGGGGTCTGCCTGTGGGGCGACAGAGGGGCCTCCTGCCACCCCGCGGCCCCGGCCACAAGGTGCACCCCGGCTGCTGCGGAGCGGGGACGCTGCACGCAGCGCGAGCTCTGTGGCCTGGGGCGCCTAGTGACAGACGGACAGGAGAGAGGGGCGGGGGCGGGGATGGGGGTTGCGGACAGAGTCTCCCCTTGTACAGCAGGTGCGAAGCCGGCCTCAGCTCCCCAGCCCTGCCCTCCTAGGACCGGGTGTCCGCTGAGGACACGCCCAGGCTGGGCCTTGTCTTCTGCGGCCAACAGTTCCCAGCGCGGTCACCAAATCACTGCTTGGTAGCATCTGAGAGTTAAGACCACTGGGCTGAATCTGCCTCCGGTGCAAGGAAAGGCTTCCTTCCTCCAGGGGGGAATGGGGGAGAGGCAGTTACTGGACCAGCTCCAGGCCTATCCCCGCCCCACCCTCCCTGGCACACTAAGGGGCGCGTGGTCCGAGGCGGTCTGGCTGCATGGCCCCCAAGTGCTTCCACAACGGAGCAGCCTCAGGCCCTTGGCCCAGAGCGACCTGAGCACGAACACAACCCCGCCCCAACTCGAGCCAAGTCTGGAAGGAGTGGGAGGTGGGGAGATAGCAGGAGGCAGCGAAATGAGGGCTGGGGGAATCCCTGGCTGAAGTGCTAGTCCTTGGAATGAGCGTTTGTGCCAAAGGGCTGAAGGAAAATAAGACCTTACAACACCCGGCTGTGGGGCTGTGGGGAAATGGGATACTAAAGAAGAGAAGGGCGGGATCTGGGGCTCTGTGGGGCACTGCCAGGGCGGGGACCCCGCCGAGAGCTGCTACAGTTCTTGAGATCACACTGTGCGTGCTGAAGCCATAGACGGAATTTATTAGAGTTTGCGGAAGCATGAGATAATGTACCACAAAATAATTTGATTTTACAACATATAGTAGGAAGTTTTCAACATACAGTGTTGTCAGCAAAAATGGGATACAGAGCAGAGTTTCACATTTTTTAAAGGCGATGGACATCTATGCTTGTCCTTAACATAAAAACAGGAGGGGTCAGCAGGGACAGCCTCGTTTGCAGTGGGCATCAGAATCTAAATCTAGTATCATAATTATAAGAAACTATAAGAAAACTATTAGAAAAATAGAACATCAAACAAGCAAAAAATATACAATTTACATAATAAGAAACACAATTCTTTTAATAATGGCTCCATGTTCAGTAGAAGGAAAAGTTTACTGGAGAAACCACAGCTACTCAGGTTTGATAATAAACCAGCCCTCACAAGGGTCATCACCCTCTATGCTTTAGACCCACTGATGCTGAAAGGCACAACTTAAGCGGGAAACTTACTTTAAATAAATATTACAACTTCTCAAATCGAAAATAAGTCCCAAACTTAAAAAAGTTTGTCCCCGAGAAACACAAAATCATATACCTTGTTAATTAACAAAGTCAGAGCACATCTTTCTAGCCCTGCTTCCTGACCCTGCTCATACCCTGAGATCAATTTGTTGCACTTCACAGCCAAGGTCTTTATCTCATGCAGGTTTTTCAGCCAGCAGTTCAACACATTTACAGGGTCCTCCTGGGGGGGTTCCTTGATAAATGTGCCCTGAGACCCTTGGCCGGTCCACGTCCCTCTCGAAAGAGCACTGCCACTCGATGAAGCAACGGACACAAAAGAGACTCTGGTTTATAGTGACGAATATCAAAGTCAGTTGACTTTTTTTTTTTTTGCCTTAAAAACCCCTTAAGCAGCATAACTATGATGACGAAATACAGAGTGTAACTTCTTGCATCACTGGATCAATAAAGCATTTCATTACGAAAAAAAGTCCGTAAGAGTCTGACAAAAGGTCTATCTCACTCTCCCTGAGGAGCCTTACATACAATACTTTCATTATGATGTCACACATGTATCTTAAATTATACAAAACCATACACAACATATATTTAGTTCCAACCACTGGGACTCTGTAACAGTTCCACACACAGGCACACAAGTGTCACACACCTATGGCCGGCAGAGTGTGGACATGCCCGCAGACACACCTCTCCATCCATGCTAGAACACGTGGGTGATGGGGCCCGGCACGAAGATGCCTCACTCCCGTCTTTGTGGTGATGGCCCTTGGGTGCCGACAGAAACCAGCTTTTATGAGATGTGGAAAAGCGAGACATGCAGGGCAGAAGACGGTCCTGGCACCGAGCCAGCAATCTGCCATCCTCCCCTGGCAACGCCCCAAAATGCCTGTGAGCCCACCTACACTCTGGCTGGGGCCCTTCCAAAGCAGGCCCACAATCACCCAGCCTCTGACCCTGTACTCTCAGCCCTGGGTCTGGTGTGAGGCTAGAGGCCATCGTGCGAGGACCAGGAACTCCCCAAGCTCCTAACACCTGCTCAGTGGCGGGAGGAGAGCGCATAACCCAGTTCGCACCCGCCGCCACGCACCAAGCCCAACAAACAAGGGCCGGGGGGCCTCATCCAGGTGTGCACACAGGCTGCGCCAAAGGTGCAGGAGGGGGTGCGCCAGGGCCTCAGGAGCTGGGCGGGAGGAGCCCCCAGAGTGCGCACATGGAAGGCAGGAGGCCTGTGATATCCCAACCACAGCATCCTCACCGCACGCGGGACCAGGAGGTCAATCTCGATAGAGATGACTCAGTGGAACAAAACCACAAGTGGGGGGTCTGGGGAGGGGGTTCTAACAACAGTATCGATTTACAGTCTTTCCAAAACACCCTAGGAAAGATGGCCCTGTCCACTCCTATTGGTTTGGAAAAACAAATCAGGCCCCAAGTTGGGTGGAAGGGGTGTGAGCCGGTGGGGTGGGATGGGGGGTGTGCCGAGGCCCTATCTCCTGCCCAAGGTCCCCCTCACTGGCCCACGGGGCCTGCTTCCCTGGAGACCCCTCACACCCCTTACCTTCAGCAGAGGTCCTGGGGCTCTGCTGTTGGCTTCTTTGTGAGTCTTCACAGAGCCACAAAAACACACAGGGCGGAGCACTACCGGAGGCAGGAAGGGGTGCTTACCTGACACAAATGGGTCTTTCCAATGTGGGTATTTGGGGCTGGGCCACGGATGGAAGCAGACACAACATTTCCAAAGGGCATGTCTCTAGAAGCGTGGAATTTCTGATGATGTAGGAAAATACTGGCCAAGCCATGAAACTGAGAATCATATTCTTGCTTGGGGGGTAGGGAGGCCAATTGTTGGGCACTTCCGGTGGTTATTTCTTGCCTGTGTGTGTGGATGTAGGTGTGTGTGTGCGCGGGTGTTTATTTCTGGGGAAGGAATGAAGGATGGGATAAGAAAAGGCCTATCAACACTGGGGAACTTACCCCAAACACCATTCCTTACCCCACCGTCCTTGTGCACAGAAAAGAAAACCCCAGGCAACCGCACCAGTTACTCTCGATGAAGCACAGTGAGCTTTCTCTGTGGCACCTTCAGGTGTCCTTTTCTAAGTGGGAAGCTTCTGCCCCTGACAGGGGAGGGAGCAGGGGCTTCCCACTCCTGGGCTGGTGAGCCTTCTGGAGGCACTTCCTGCTTTGGGGTGAGGAAGGAGGACCCTCGCGTGCCAGGTGCTTCTCATTTCGTGGGATGGTATCGGGGACACACACCCTGTCAGTTGGTAGGATACATGTTGCCAGCTGAAATGTCAACTGTATACACAGTCTGTTGCGTGCTGTCTTGCACAGAAATTTCAGTCAGAAAGAGAAATTAAAGTAAAAAAAAAAAATTCTCTCTCCCCTGCACTTTTCTCGGACATTCTCTTTCCCTCAAGTTCTCTTTGCCTATGTGGGAAAATAGCAGACAAATCAAGCAAACATATAGCTACCAAACCCTAAGAAGACAGCAGACAACCAAAACCCCAACAAAATAAGTTAATATTTATCAAAATATTGTACAGCACCAATCTACATAAGTTTAAATAGCTTTCTTTGGAAACACACGCTTTGGGCTCTTATGCTCCTCCCTCTGTAACATTTACAAATGATATTTAGAAAAAAGCTTCCAGGCAAGTGATCAGGACCTGGGGCAAAGGCCAAGCCCTGGCCACCTGTGCGGAAGCCCTCCAAGGACGAACCCTGCCGTTTGGCTGTTCCATGAATTTTTGCAATTCTCTCCGAACCTACCAAGGGAGATCAGACAAGCGCCGTGGATTTACCAGGCTTCTTTCTACCGGATTTGTGTCAAAGGCCAGAGGGGAAGAAATGGGAGTCTGAGCTTCAAAAGCAGCATTTACATTTGCTGGGGTGTCTACACGCCTTCTTCCCTCCCCTCCCATCCCTGTGGGGCCCTTCCGTCTCCCGAGTCACATTCTCACGGGAAGGAAGAGCGCATCAGCATTGTTTCCTCGGGCTCCTCTCCGCAAAGCGGGTGTGAGCGTGGGTGGTGCAGGGCCTGGGAGGGAGCACGCTGCGTACGAGGACCCAAGCCGGCTCTTTGAGTTACAGAAGCAGGAGGTCCGGGGCCAGGTTATGAACCCAGATACAAAGCCACAGCGTTTGGACAGCACATACAGACAGGGACAGCAATATGACCCCAAATTCTCATGTGTGGACCCCGTGCTCTGAACAACACACCAAGGAAATATTTGGCCACTTTCCAAGTTAACACTAAGAGCCAACTTAATTTGGAGTGATTCATAGATGCTACCGGGAGGACTCAGTTTGGTAATATATAAGAGAGGGGCCAAACAGATCATGTCAGGGGCCAGAAGCAGCTGGGGGGACCAGCCAGCGTCCCCTCAGGATGAGCGGACACCTGCCTTGAGAACCTTACAAGACTCAAGGCACTGACCCGCCAGCATCAGAGGGCAGGACTGTGATTGACAAAGACCCACAGAACACAGTGCTCTAAGCTCTGCTCACTAAGCCAGCCCCACGTGAACGCAGGGCCATGCTCCCGTTACTCAGGACACATAGCCATTGGTGAGAGATACCAGAAGCAGCCAGAACCAGCCCGGGCCTGGAGTGAGAGAGTGCGGCTGAGGGAGGTCCCCGCACTCAGCTGTGAGGAGTGGAGGCAGCCCTCCCTTGGCCCTCCTGCCTCGTTCCCACAGTGGCGCTCCCTTCTTGTCCGTGACGGCAACGCCTGCCCTTGGTCCTGCCGCTGGAGCGTGCTGGGTTCTGTCCGGTGCCAGAGCGGAAGCCCTGCCTGGAAGGGGAACTAGGGGAGAGCTCACAGTCCTCACGACCTCTTGTGGAAGCAACCTAGAGAACAGGAGTGGGAGAAGCGACGGAGTCTTGCTCTTCCTTTTTAAAGTAAACTGCTGTCTTTTGGCTCCGGGGGCGGAACTGCTGGGGACATGTGTTTTGGAGGACTTGTCTTGTATCTACGGCTGGCCTTTAGGGCTGAGTGGGGAGACGGCTACTGAGGGTCTGGAGTGTGCACACTGTCAATACCAGAACGGTCCCTGGGGAGGGAGGCCCGGATTCCCAAGGTAATAAGAAACGGTGACCTCCATTCTGCCTGAGGACACAGCAGCATGGGCATGGAGCTGGCGAGACAGGGGCTGCTTTCTGTGTTCAGAGGGATGTCAGGAGCCACAGTGGCTAGCTGCAGCCAAGCAGCCCCCGCCAGGGAGCTGTCCGAGGCGACGGGCCCTCGTGCACCTGCCGCAGAGCGAGTCTAGGCGGCACGCGTGGGATGTGGGCTGAGGCTGCATTTCGAGTTGCCGCATCTGCTGCGCTGGGGTTTGTAGACGTGGGTGGGTCCTGTCGCACCGGTGGAGACAGCGAGGTGCTCCCAGGACCTGTGCGGGCATCCCTCGGGGCTGCTGCCGCCTCTGGGGGCGGGGCTGCGTGTCACTTGCAATGGTCCAAATTGCCATCAGGAGTCCTTGCTGGGTCGGCGGCCAGGGACGCCTCCTCGCTGTGCCACAAACCATAGCCAAAGTAGATGCTGAGGCCTGTGGGCCGAGAGCAGAGATTGCGTGTGAACAGAGCGGGCCGAGCAGCCCTGGGTCCGTCACGTGGCTCACGGGAAAGCCTCTCCACGCTGCCTGTCCTGGGCCTGTACCCAGAGCAACAAGCAGCCCTCGTGGGCCAACATTCTGTATCTGGAGAAACGACATGACTCTTCGACTACGACCAGCAGCGGTGACTACCTCACCTCTACATGCGGCGCGGGCCCTCCCCATTCCGGAGAGCCTCACACCGGGCCGGGTTCTGAGCAGGGGGAGCCGCCGGGCTGGGCAGCCCGGCAGGGGTGCTGCTCCCACAGCTCCATCTGCTGACCACCTGGCTGGGGCCCCGTGGCCACCGGTTGGGATTGTACTGCTCCCCGCCAGGGTGGGATTTCCAATGGGCACCACGGCTCCCCAGGCTATTCGCATAGCCTCCGTAGTCCCCACTGTCTCTGTTTTCTCTACATATGTGACTGTCGGGTGGGAGGAGGCTATAGAGTGACCTGCAAGTGTGTGTAACACAAGCGTTCAGTCCACTCCAGTGTCTGGGACCCCAAAGGTCTGTGGTGGGGCCCAGAGATCTGAGCTTCTAACCATCTACTCAAAGACTACAGCCCGCGTGGCCGAGGCCACCCTTGTACCAGAGACACAAGGAGAGCAGGCCTCAAAGGAAGGGCTCAGCCACCAAAAGCCCTGGAAAGAAACTAATGGCTTGGAGCCCAGGCGCTCATGTCCGGGATGCTTAGAAGCAGGTGTCCTCCACCCCGGTCAGGAAATGAGCACCTCACCCCGCAGTCTGGAGGAATGTGTACCCATCATACACCACTGCACACGCTGAGCCAACTCTCTCACAGAAAGGCCCTACAGGGGATGTCTGTCTAACCAGCCTCAGGCCACACTGCAGACATGGGGCCTGCAGAGAAGGATCTCGGGACAGCAGCTATCTGCCCCCAAATGTGGTGACCCAGGGCTGAGGGCTTTGGCAGAAACACAGTCCTGGGGTTACAGCTCTTGTCAGCGACACTGAGGGGTGAGGGGCAAGGCCTGCTCCCTGGTCATCAGCACTGAGGAGGGAGCCTGGTCCATTTCCCACAGTTCCTGGGGTTGGATACTCAGGGAGGGGACGGGCCATGGACAGCCAACAACAGGGCCAGCACCCAAACGGTGACCACCAGACCTCCCACATGGGCCAGTGGGCAGGTGCTGGCTGGGCCGGGGGAGGCACAGGCCAGGCTTTCCCCTGTGAGGGGAGACGAACTGGTGCTTTGTCAACAGCAGACTCACTGCCTCGCTCTTGTTACCTTCAGCTCTTGCAAAGACATAACTAGCTCAGGCAAGAGCTATTAAAATGAAAAGTATCTTAAAGGGAGGGGAGGACCCACAATTTACTAAGAGCTCCTGATTAAGAGAAAACCACTGACTACATGTGTTTTCATTACGTTTTGAGATTGGAAACGAGAGAGGCACAGGGACAAGAGGCATCCAGCCAAGTTGCAGGAAAGACAAATGAGCATTACAGCGCAGGTTCGGGGACCTGGGGGGCTCCAAGAGACAGCATCACAGTGAAACCCATGACCTCACGTACCTATCAGCATCCACACTGCAAAGCGGACCCACGTGCCTTGGTCCAGCTGCATCATGAGATAGACATTCACGAAGATGCTCAGGACGGGAAGTAGCGGCACGAAGGGCACCTGCAAAGATAGCGGGTGGCGGTGTCAAATCTGCAGGGGGTGGAGCTCAGGGAGATGGCGCCTTCGAGTCATTTAGCAAAAACGACCTAGGAAAAGCCCCCGCAGTGAGCTGCGCCGCTGACACCTGAGAGCCAGGCAGGGAGGGGTGCCTTCTTCCAGGGTTGCCCTCAGCAGGCACTGTCTGCGCCTCATGGTCCCTGAGGCGGGCCAGCGAGCCCCTCCCCTCCAGACAGCCCGGCCTGGCAGAGCCCACACGGGGCGCAGGAGGGCCGGTGTCTGTGGAACCTACCAGGAGGATCCCCGCAGGCAGAGCTGCTGGCTGCTCACCTTAAATGAAAGCTTGGTCTTGCTCTCCGGCTGCCTCCAGATGATGATTGTGACCAGGGAGCAGAGAAGGGCAGATCCAGTGAGCATAAAGATTGCCCACAACTTCCCTTTTGTCAGAATGTCCTTTGCAAGCACAGCCACAATGCAGAAGGTGATGATAAGAATTGCTGAGAAGGAGAGAGAGAGGTGCAATTCAATCTTTTTTCAAATCCCCACAGATATCCTCAGTTTTCCCCAAAATCCTCAGCAAGGGAGGCTCTGTTTCCATAGCTATCAACTACCATAAGCACAGAATAACTGACATCACAGTCCAGAAGCAAGACAGGTGCTTGTTTCTTCTAGCACTTGCCTCCACAACCCTTGACAAGAAACCCTGCAATATCAACAAGCAGGACCCCAAACACCTTACAGGGAAGGGTAGGCTCTTACCGATGAGGCTGGTTGAAATCTTCACAATTAGCCCGGAGAATGTGGAAGGCTCCATATTTTTGGGTGAGAGTACGGTTTTCAAAGAAAACCGTTCTGCTTCTGGTAAAAAGCCTGTCTGGGAATCACTGGTGCTCACCAATTCATTCTGGTCCACTTGATCAAGCTCTTCGGTAGTTCTGGCCATCTGGTATACCATGTTAGGTTGCTCTGGCTGATACCTGTAAAGAAACGTATTGTATGACCATCATAATGTGCTTTCATTAGGCAAAAGGACACGTACTAACTCAAGTTCTTAGTAAGCTTTCAAAGGTAAGTTGCCCAGGACACAAGGCATGGGAAGAAGATGGTCAGAAGGAGGCATTCTCCGGCAAAGTAGATACAGAGGAGGAGACCTGAGTCCTCGCCTTCTTTCTGTTCCTGCTTGGACAGAACACCCTCCTTGGGGTCTCTGATTTGAGGCAACTTGACCTTCTCCATGAACCAGCCCAGAGGAATGTCCTGAGATGGTTTCTCTTGCTCTGAGAAGTAGCACTGGCCCTTGGGTGCTTACGATATTAGGCCACTTCCAATACAACTACAGCTGAAGGGAGCGAAAAGTGCAAACAGAAATAGAATGCTGTACCATTAGGATCCTTTTGGGTGCCGAGAGCCAGAGAAATGTGTCTGCAGGCTGACGGATTTGAGAAATTCTATTTGTGAGACTTAATTGGATCAATTTACTTTAAAACTCCAAATGCCTTAGAATAAATAACTTTATAGTGCTGACTAAAGGACTGAGCCTGTGGCATGATTTCCAAGACATAAGCTTCCTGCAAGTAAAGCGTTCATTTTAAACAAGGCTCCTTATCTTCCCACCCAAAATGAACAGAGCTCAAATCTTTTCTACCAGCTATGAAAAACAGAGTGCTTTCTGAATTATTTTGCATATAATCTAAGAGTGAGCATAAAGATATTTAACCGTTTTTTTTTTTTTTTACTGATTCACTTATGTTAACACCGTTTGGTCAATTAAGAATGTGAGAGGAACCTCAGAAAAGATGCCAGTGTCGAGCCCTTAGGAAGGAGGAAGTGGTCACAAAACTAGCAAACTAGCTGTAGCCAAAGCTACACTCCTGAGGTTCAACCCAAGTTTTACACAGAGTGGGTGCCACGCACATCGGAAATGGAATAAATGGAATAAATGACCTTGCCCGCATAAACACCCGAAAACAAGTAACGAGGCTCCCCCCAGGTGACCACCACTGGGTGTCTCCATGACTCCATATTCTCATGATAAATGCTCCCTTGAGCCTTTCCTGGTAGTGAGGAAGCAGAGCCCTGTCCTTCCAGAGCAAAGGAAAATTGGAGCCCAGGGGCGTGCTTGGGGAGGGGGGCATTGGGGCAGCCAAGCGCACCAGCACACAAGCCTGGGCCCCGAGCTGCTTTATTACAGCCATCCGGGGGGCTGGCCTGGTCTCCACAAGGCTAAAACAGCTGGAGCCTGGGGAGTCCTACTGACCATCCACCTTGGCCGCTCCATGCCACATACTGGAACTCCCTTCTCCACTGGCAGAGTGCGGTGCCACTACAGAAACACCACACTGCCCTCGGGTTCACAGAACTTGGATTCTCCCAATTCCCACCAGGACCAGTCCCCAGTCCCCTCCAACTTAAGAACCTGGACCAAACTGAAATCATTACCCTAAGCCTTCAAAAATTCTGTTCCCTGGACCAGGCCCAACAGTTGGGCTGAGAACCTGTCTCTATCCTCCTAACATCCCTCCAGAAAAATGAGGGCACGGGATAGTGAGAGGTGAGCCCCCTCACTCTTTTCAATGATGTTCTCTGTGACTAGGCTCTCAACCATCAAATCCCACCCTCTCCAGGGCAGTTCCCGAAGGAACTATCAACAACCTAAAACTTACACCGTATAAATCATTAACTTGAACTTTTAAAAGGCTAACAGGGTACATCTCCATTTCTATCATGGAACCCAGAAGAGCCATACATACCGTAAGACCAACACACAGGCAGCCACCAAAGAGTAAGCCAGGAGAGTGCCAATTGACATGAGGTCCACCAAGTCCTTCAGGTCAAAGAGAAAGGCCATCACAGCTGCGGAGGAGATAAGCATCAGGATCCATGGATGGCCCACTATCACGGACAGCTAGGACCACCACCCACCCGTGATCCGGGGCACATAGGGGGAGCTGCTTTTACTTGCTTCCTCACCCCAGCCCTTTCCAGGGAAAGACAGTGTGACATCGCTTAAAGGGAAGAAACGCTCAGGATTAAATCACAAACACGGTCCTCAGCAGACAGTAATAATAATTAACATTTATACAGAAAGCACTTCCATCAACATGACCTTTATTGATCCTCATGGCAACTTTGCAAGCTATCCCTACACTACAGATGGAGAAACTGAAGTCAGACATGTTGGGAGACTTATCCAAGGTCACAGAGCTCGGAAATGGAAAAGTCAGGATCTCAACTAGGTTCTTGTGGCTCTGAGTCCAGTGTGTCTTTCTCTAAACCACACAGACTCATAGACAGTTATGTGTATCTATCCATCTACCCACACACCATCCACCCATCACCCATCCATCCATCTATCCATCCTCTCTCCATCCATCACCCATCATCTATCCACCTATTCAGCCATCTAACCATCCATCCATCATTCATCCATCATCCACCCACTCATTCATCACCCATCTGGCACTCATTCACGGAGAGTATGCTGGCCAGCGTACACCATCAAACATGTACACCACCAGACAGGGCACACCAGATAGTCTCCGGCTTCCCTGAGTGTATCGTCCAAAACAGGCATCAGTAGGCAACAGAGATGAGCGGGTGGATGAGGTCAAGTCCAGTGCTCTGGGAGGACTCACGGGGGGCTCCTAACCCAGGCAGCTGAGCATGGAAAGCAGTGTTATTCCCAAACAGTATCAGTACCTTTACCATGATCCCACTTAAAAAAATATACAACGTGCACGCTTATTTGAAAATCTTTTGTAATGTTTGTGAGAGTGTGTATCTTTATTTATACGGGCACACATGTCAAGTTTCCCATTTAAAAAATGACTTGGATAGATCCACTTTGGGATATTTTCAAATCACACGCAATCAACACAAGTTAAAACAGAAACACAAAACCATTTATTTTCCACAAATATTTCTCAAACCCCTATAGATTACTCCAACTAAAACAAATTTAAATTGAGGGTAAATACCAGGATCAAAGAGCAATCCTGGGCCTTATGGATAATTAGAATAGTGTCCAACTGTGCATGCCACGGATGCCTACATTCCCACTCACACTAAAGCCAAACTTTTTCCATGTGGGATGATTTCAGAAAACCAAATACTTATTTACCACTCCTGCCAAATGAAAAGAAAGAGTAAATCCCTGGTGTGGTGAATGCACATACTTTACAGTCACTTTAAAGATTATAGTTCGAGCTCCCTTGATCAGCACAACAGGAAGGGAATTATAGGCCAGTCTTTAATACGATCAAATTACATGTAAATACTGAAAGAACATTTGCTATTTCCCATTCCTTAATCTCTTAAATATATTGGTCATACTCTGACATATGGTGTCCCTTAACCTGACCACTGAGATCATGGTCAAGAATGTACAATTACACAACACATTTGTTAAATAATGAAAAACTAGCTTTCTTTCATTATATAACACTAACCCACAACACTAAGCACATTTTGCTAAGGGCATAAATACTACTAACAACCATTCATTTAAGATGGTCAAATGTCTTACCAATGGCTATTTGACTAGTCCCTATAGTACAGGCTGAACTGGTATCACGTGTCCTAATATCCCAAAAAGACCCTGGAAGGAGCCAGCCACTTTGGCATAAAACAAACCAGGAACAGAGCGCCAGATCCGGGGTGTGGGTGCACAACCTCTCTGTACAATGGGCTGGATAATGCCTGTCTCTTGGGGCTAGGAGGGGCAATTTTTAAAGGAGAAAATACAGAAAACCAATAGCATAGTGCATATGCGTGTAGTTTCCTGCAATGCTCCCCTTTTCTTAATCAGGGGCCCCTGGAATATCACATAGCTCCAAGGGTTCTTTGTGTACTGATTTCAGCTGTCACAACCATCTTCTTGGTGGGGAACCTGATACTTGATAAGATAAATCTCCGGGGAGCCCGCCATTATTTATCAACTTAACGGCAACTGGCCTCCCCAGCAAGACCCCCAATGTCTCCTGGAAAACAGGTAGCACATTTCATAAGACACTGATCCTAAGGGATTCTCATTCCCCTGAGAATCCACAGGCTAAGAGACACAGGCAATTTTCAGTACTAACAAAAAGTCTCTTGGCTTGCTACCATGCAAGAAGATGTCATCCCACCGAAGTCTACTCGGGAACATTCAGAAAAGGGGGATACAAATGGCTCTGGAGGTACAGTGTGTGTTCCAAGCTCTGTTCAATGAGAGAGTAATCATAATAAAAGGATTAAAAATTTTTTGAGAATTCCATCCCGTCCTCTGTAAAACTGGCCTCTGCCTTTAGTCAAAGGGTGGTTATCTTGCAGGAAACCAGGTTTCAAGGATGCAAACCAAAAGTTAAAAAGACCAGTTCCAACTTCTCACAGACCAACACAATTCAAGGTGTTTCCCTAGGGACAGTAACTCAACTGTGGAAACACGGGCCTGTGGGATTAGTTCCAGTTCTTACCAGCAATGGCGCCCGAGGTCAACGTGGCGATTATTGGTGTTTTGGTCCTATCATTGATTTTGGCCAAAAATTTAAATAGCAGTCCATCTTCAGCCATGGCATAGATAACTCGAGGCATGGGAAACATGGAACCTAAAAGACTAGACGAGAGGAAAAGGCAAAATGCATCTATAACACTAGCCCATTGGGAAGAAGGGCACCATAACGCGACCATCACGTGGTATGCCATGCTGCATACCAGCGAGAGGGAGCCCTGAACTTCTCACTGAGAACTGCCACCCTCCAAACCAGGTGAAGCCCATGACTGGAAGACAAGCCCCAGAAAAAGCGCTTCCTGTTGAGTATGTACTCAGTGAAAGAATGGCGTAACATAACGTAAACATGCATGGGGTCTAGTCATAATTTTTATGAAAGGGAAATTCTGTACTTACTCCCACAGTATTTCTAGCTGAATCAAACAGAAAATAAAAGCATCACTGGACTCATGAGGATTTCTCTGTGGTAAATCAATGTTTAGCAAGTATTTCCCGTATGTACAGGCTAATAGCGAACATCAGGGGCAAAATGTTTCTTACTCAAAGACATTACCCCCAGGCACCTGGGTGGCTCAGCCGGTTAAGTGTCTGCCTTCGGCTCAGGTCATGATCCCAGAGTCCTGGGATTAAGCCCTGCATTGGGCTCCCTGCTGAGGGGGGAGTCTGCTTCTCCCTCTGCCCCTCCCCCGCTCGTGCTCTCTCTCTCTCTCTCTCTCTCTCTCTCTCTCATATAAATAAATAAAATGTTTTTTAAAAAAGGCATTTACTCCCTTTTTCAAGGTAGCCTCTGCTTTATGGCCAAACTAAGGGCCAAAATACAGTGTTCAAAGAGGTGGCCTGGTCTAGGGGACAAGGCTGGGGACGACAGCAAGCCAGACCCCTGCCGAGCAGATGTCAGAAAGTGGGCTTCAGAAGCTTCAGGATGAAAATACCAGTAATGACTCGTGGGATGGTTGCTAACAAGGGGAGAAACCACATCATCCGGGTTGGGGTGCTGGTTCTATTTCAAGGGAAAAGAGCGAGATTAGCGACACACCTGAGTGTCAGGCCTCACACGGCCCACTAGAGCTTACCCTTAGGGGCCTCACCTGGTAGAAAGTGCACAGAGGGAGCCGACTGCCACCGCGTACTTGGCACCTTCCCAGCCCACATGCTTGAAGGCGTCGGGCAAGGGGCTGTCCTTGTCCAGGCAGAAGTATGGCATCATGAGCGTGAGGGCGGCAGACACCCCAAAGTAAGCAATGAAGCAAATCAGGAGGGACGCAACAATCCCCACGGGGATCGCCTTCTGAGGGTTCTTGACTTCTTCACCTAGAAGCAGCAAGGAGTCAGCCCCCGGAGGGCAAGACAGTGAGGGGCATCCCCATGACCAAGATGCCCACAACACCCACAAATGACACCCTACGGGAACCAGGGTCTTCGGGCTTCTGGGAACCACAGGCGGCCCTGCATGGACCAGAGGACCCATAACGCCCAGGGATGGTGTTCTCGACCTTTACGGCCTGGTTCAGCCAAGGAAAAGACTTGTTTCCTTTGGCAAAGAAAATTCAGGAGGCCCGAATGAACCCAGCCTATTCAATCACCCGGATAACAATATTTTTAATGGCCTCATTTCTCCCGGATGACGCCCAGATATGAAATCAGGCTGCAGCGACGCTGTCATTATCCCGTCCGAGCAGCACAACAGTTAGTCACGTTCGTGATGCAGACTTTCCTGTCAGGCACTGCCACTTGGGGAAGTGATAAAAGGGGGGGAAAGATTAGCAGGAAGCTACAAATCTACACGTTACTCATGTGTGAAAGAGCGGCAGCCGGCACAGGCCCACAGGAAGGAAAAGAGCAGCCCGTGGGTAAAATTAGCCCAGCCTGTCTGAGAGAGCGGAGGACCCGCAGCCAGGGCCCCACACGGTGGGCGGGCGCCGTACCTGTCGTGGCGATGCAGTCAAAGCCCACGAAGGCATAGAAGCAGGTCGCTGCCCCCGACAGGACACCGGAGAATCCAAAGGGCATGAATCCACCAGCACCAAGTGTCCCTTGTTTTGTGTCACTGGAAAAATGAGCCAAAGATCATAACACCCACTTCACAGTCCTGAAGAGAAGCCGTTCCAAAGAGTCGTGTGCCCGCCCTGTCCCTGGCCGCTGCTGGCCTGGGACGCTCCAGACACCTAGTAAATGATCCCCCAGGCAATTGTCACCAGACCCTGTGGGCCACAGGCCTCCCTGCTTTGCATGACCTAGAGCCAAAAAGGCATTCACTAAGCCCTTTCCAGAAACACCCCTGAATACTGGGTTTGGGGAGATAGGGTATCCAACAGGAAAGAGGGAATAAACCAACAAATGAGTCCTCTCCCCCAGGACCGTCAAACAAAGAACATATACTTTAAAAGACAGAGCTGCTAAGTGGGTGCAAGCCCCCCACCCCAGGAACATAAGGCAAAAAGTCTCCCATATTTACTGGTAACTCAAGTCTCAAAATAAGCATTTTCAGAGATAGGAGTTAAGCAAAGTGAATGGTTCTTGTCAACAAAAGCATTTCCTTAGCACTCACATGCGCATGGTAAACAGGGACACCTATATGGGTGGGGACCAGTGCTCAGCATGACTAGGGCACATGGGTGGGGCTCAGTACATATTTGCTGAAGAAATGAATACACAGCCGAACACATGTTGTGAACCCCAGGAATCCTTTAAGGTTCAGAAATAGTTTCAACGAAGTGGAACCTGTGACTCTAAACAGTGTGTCCAGGCCTACCGAACAGCCACGCAGAGCCTGCGGCCAGCCGCCGCTCGCATGCTGGACAACCACTCCAGGCCCTGCCTGTCACGAAGTGATTCCAAGCCGCATACGCCCTGGTCCTCTGCTACCACCTGAAGAACAGCTCAACTCCCAGTCCCAGGACAGCTTGGCTCCTCCCTCACCAGCCATGCCTTTTGCTGGACGCCAGGCTGCGGGCTTTCTGTCGCAGTTTCTAGAGGATGGTCACGACCTCCCCATCGCCCCTCCTAACTCAACAGGCTGACAACTGCCCAGCTTTGCGGGGCAACCTGCCCCAGACCGCTTGACTTCCAAACAAAAGAAAAGCCATTTAGAATACTCTAGTCCTATAAACAGATGTTAATTGGGTTAGCAACTCATTGGCCCAATTTATTTCAGAGGGATTTATCAGCTGACTAATAAAACAGACAGCCACTTTGGACACAATTATTTCCTAATGGGGACCGAGCTTTGTACTGATTTCTAGAGGATCCCTGGTTTCAGGATCTGGAAGTCAGAGAGTGAAGGAGGTCCTCAATCTGGGACTCACTGTAGTTCAATAAGTAGCAACATTGAGAGAAACCCCAAAAAACACACAAGTGAGAGACAGAGAAGAACTGTTGCCAGACTCAAAGGGAAATTACCCACAACCCAAGTACAAAAATGGTGGCCCAGGACAATTAAGTCAGCAAGGCACAGGACGCACCCACCGCATCCCACAAAGGACACAGAATGCCCTGGTGAGCTGACTCCCATTATGAAAAGTTTTAGGTAGGCCAAAGTCTAAAACAAAACAGTTGACAGTCGAACAGCTCAGGAGAGGGGGATGAGAAGATGAAAGGAGACGGGGACTCATAATCGAGATGACTTGAGAGGGGCTCCTGCAGACCCCTTCAACTTCTGAACACAATTAGAACATGAGAAGGTCTTCACCAAGACTCTAAGTTGGGCCCAGCTCTCCTGTCCCTGCCGGGACAGACAGGCAGGTGTGGAAGGCCTCCAGATGCCCACCTGCCTCCACAAGCCCTCTAACATCAAAAGCTATGGAACAGGATGGACATTACCTACGTTAAACCCCAGAAAGAGGCAGGCCTTGCAGGAGAGGGCTAGGGCCGGGACACGCCTCCGTCCGCAGCCAGGTGCAGCAGGACAAACAACGCATGCACGGAGCTATGGAGATCTAGACCAAAACAAGGGCACCCTCCCCTGCTCCTCAGGACTGCAGTGGGGAAGGAACCAGATGGAGGGGGGGCCACACGGATAGGGCCGTCCCTGTGTAAACTCCTGGGGCCGCCGACTGTGGTCCCAACTGGGGTGCTCCTCCAGCTGGGTCACCGTCGCTCCATCGGTGCCCCGACACCACGCACCGCGATAAAGGACAAGGTCCCGGTATGAAAAGCCCTGTGGAATATGCTAGTAAGGGAAACATGCAAGGTGCAGAAAAGTAGGGAGAGAACATTACTTTTTATGTAAGAAGGGGGAGACTATACACATAAATTATGTATATAAATTATATACATAATATACAAAATAAATAGAAATATATACTTGTAATTGCTTGTATTTATTTATACAAATAAAGGAANAGCTGGAAGCTTACACACACAGAAATAATAACAATGATTTCCCATGGGGGGTGGGAGAATGAGGGAGATGAAAAAAGGAATGGGAAGAGAAATTCTCAGTGTAAACCTTTTTGTAGTATGACAAGAGAATCATGAGGAAACATTATCTACTCAAAAAATTAAATCTGACATTTAACTTGGGTATTCTGCTCTCAGGGACAGCGCCTCGCTATGAAATAGTCAGAACCTATTCTCATGGCCTCAAGCCAAAACATTTACAAGTGTTTTGTAAAGGCTCTTTATGAAAATCAGTCATTGACCCATTATCTGGACGTGGTGGTGGTACCCAGGCGGCATCTAGCTACTGACACACAGAGAAATGGGGAGGCAGGCTCTCAGGGGTTGCCATGGCCCCCACCTGGCAAACATCACCTGGTGACCTGAAGCCAGACCTTAGCTCGGTGCCCCTTCCCCTGCAGCTGGGTTGACCAGCTCTTCTGCATGCCACTCAGCCGGTTACCCAGGAGTCAGCAAAGGCGGTAACTGGCAGAGGAAGGAAAGAAAAGCTGTCTTGTGGTCACCACATCCCTGAGTCTGGGGTGAGCACCTGACAGGGAGCGTCCACAGTGGTGGGGAGAGGGGTCCTCTCCTCTGTGTGGCCTTTTCCCACTGCATCAGGAGAAAGCGTCCTGAACCCATGCTCTGCTCCCGCAACTTCCATCTGCCACCTGGCACACTGCCAGTTGTCCCCAAAAGCCATACCCCCTTCTTCTACACAGTAATAAAACTGAGGTATTTTAGCTAGACACAGGAACGCTATGAATATAAAGATGGCATGTTTTTCAGACTCTCTGGCTATGAGGTGCAGCCCCTTGATTTAAGCAGACATGCTGTATACATCTCCTGAGAAACATCAGGAGCATGAAGTGGAGAGGGAGGCTGCTCGTCTACTTTCCTCGTTTCCTTCCTGCTGCTGGGAGCCATCTTGGACCCCGGAGTGATGCTGGGATTGTGGGCCGTGGACAAAGCTGTGGGATGGAAGAACTAGATTCCTGGCCCAACAAAGCAACACGCTGGACCGACCACCTGCAGATGTTGACTGAAGAGCACTAAATCTTTATCTCGTGGAAGCCAATGTTATTTTTGGGTTTCCATCCTACCTGACAAGAAACCACGTAACAAAACCTTCTCAGCAGGCCTCCATGTGGCACTCCAGCTTTACACTTACTGCACTTGTTCCCTACCACGGGACTCTGGGTAAGACAGCCAGAAGTAGCAGGAGACGAAGGCCACAGGGAACCAGCCACACTGTCGGGGAACATTCCTATTCCACAGCAAGATACAGACAGACTCCAGGTTCACGCAGTGTTCACAGCCAGTCACGGAGACAGTATCATAAAATCACAACTGCGTGGCCAGAACTGCCACCAAGGGCAGGCCGAAGCCCCTCCGTGCTGCGTGGTCTGGTTGGGAAATGCTCTACTATTTCAGAGAGACAAGCAATTTCATGCAAGACTACATGGCCACAGTCGGAAACACAAATCTATGGCTGGGAAAAAAAAAAGGAAGAAAGCAGTTTCTAGGCTTTGATAAAATGCAAGAGCAAGCCGCATCCCCGACCTGCAGCCTCTACCTCAGACGCAGTGCTCCAGGGGCCGGGGGCAGGCCATCCCACTTCACCAGGACCCAGAGTGGGAGGACCCCCGTGACGGTGAAGACCATCGGCTGGCACCAACAGTCTCTTCATAAAAACAATAAAATTCAATCTCCAACGACAACCAGGAAACAAGACATGCCATCTAGATTTAATTCCTGACCTGTAAACAGCCACCAGCAAGAGAGTCGCCCCAAGTTTTCAAAATCTGCTGTTACTTCCAAGCTTATTTGGAACTGGCTTCACTTCACCCTGAGATAATGGGCACCAATAAATGTGGCATAAATATGACCGAGGAAAGCTTAGGAATGCTACATTAAAAATCCTCATTCCTCAGGGGCAGCTGGCTGCTCAGTCAATAGGGCATGTGACTCTGGATCTTGGGGTCGTGAGTTCAAGCCTCACTTGGGCATACAGCTTACTTGAAGAAAAAGAAAATTAAAAATCCTCATCTCTCTGTAATCGTTTCGTCTCCACAAGGAAGGTTCTTTTCATTTGAACTGTGAACCACATTATATTTCATGCATTCAACAGTTTCCGGCTTGTGTTCTAGTAGTGAACTAGCCACAGACCAATGTCTGTCCGGTGACCAGACCACTGGAAGATACGGCTGGGCCCTAACCAGAGACCAAGTTCACACGTGACCACTCGGATCCCCAGTGTGGGACGACTTCGTTTCTCAGTCTCCCTTGCAGCTAGACGTGGCCACCTACTGGGTTCTCACCAGTGGAATGTTGGCAGAAGGGACATGTGTCTCCCGGAACTGCCCTTGAAAGCACTGGGCACACTCTTTTCCATACCTTTGTTCCCTCTGGGAGAGCTGGATCTTACCCATGGCCCACAGCCCAGCTCTGACCACATCCTAGGGCAGGACAGAGCAACCCGCTGGATGACCAGGGTCCCTGAAAGCCTGTGCACAGCCACGCTGGCCAGTCAACCTGGTCCACTCATGTCATTTTAAAGCCACTGCATTTTAGGAGGGTCTCCTTGTCAGAGCTGTGTAAGCTTTGGTCGTAATTACAACAGAATCATAGGCAAAATCTCACTCCCCATTCTCCATCCTAGGACCCTAAGATTCACCTGAGAAATCTGACCAAAAAACATCCAAAAGACACATTCTAGTTGCTCGGCTTTGGTTTCCTAGATAATCAGAGCCTGATGATGGGGCTTCACTGAGGGTCCTAAAAAAGCCCGGGTCCAAGAGCTGGCTTGTCACCTGCCTCCAATCCTGGGTGTCTTGAGTCAGAGAATATAAGGGAAACGGGGCCACTGGTTTTCAGGGCTGACACACCCCAAGTTGAGGCAGGGAGAGAGACTATTGTAATCACATTTTGATACTTCAGTAATTCTGAAAACCTCTGATAAAAGCCTGTGATAAAATCCCACTATTTCTTCTTCCTTCTACGTTATTAGTAGGAAGGCGTTTCATAATCAAGTGAGATAGCACCATGGTTTCGCAGAGAAAATCTTTTCTGCATACAAAATTCAGACATTGGTCATGAAACAGAATATGAGGAAAAAGAGACTATTTAGTGAGTCTGACAACAATCTTCAACTACGTACAGTTTTAGAATTAGAATGAAGATTTTGTTTTCCTGAGTACCTTCCTCTATCAGACAAATACACTGTCAAGTTCAGGGAAATGAAACCTGACACAAATTTCAAACCAAAAAAACACCCTTAGCTATTTTACTGCACACACACACACAAAAATTCAATTCAAATTACATTTTTTAAAAAGGCATGTTAGTGTTCTAGCCAATTACATGCCCCCAACATATATGTATGTTGTTAAGTACCAAATACGAATCAACTGTCACACGCCGAGAGGAAGAAGAAACAACTCACTTGTTCAAGCAGCGATGACTGGATGTGTTCTGGAAATCCTCCTCTGTGAGCTGCCAGTTTTTAATCGATCCTTTCACAAATCCTGACACCATTATGAAGCCCAAGACCAGAACATTGACACAAGTGAATATTTTGTTGACCATGGCCGACTCTTTCACACCGAGAGTTAAAAGTCCTGAAAAAGCACACAAACAAGAAAATGTTGCCTGATGGTGTGAACTCTGTACCAGGCGAGTCCTCCCTGGGACAGAGACAGGGATGGGACAAGACGGTGACTTAAGAAGAATCCAAGTGGCACCAAACCACCCAAGATTTCTGGAAGCCTCTGGGAATGGGGCTGAATTAATAATCTTTCCAGAGGCAGGGATCAAAATAACCAAAGTCCACGGCGTGGTTCACAAAGCTACCGAAGTTGGCCTTGCAGCCCCCTCTGGAGTTGAGGATGCCACCCAGCGGGCACCAAGGACTGCAGCGATGGGGACCACCACAGCCCACCACCCTGCGGTGCAAGCCCCTCCCAGAAATGAAGAGAAGGCCTCTCCCGGCACCCTCTCCCCTCACTAATGTACTTTCTTGGGACTCCCCCGAGGGGACAGCAGGATTTTGTCTTCTCCAAGGAGGAGACGTTTGGCTCAGTTTTTTGGTAGAATGAGGATTTTTCAGATGAGAAAATTATTCAGATTCACCCTGCAATGTTAGCGGTATAAGCAATGACAACTTTCTGTGATTATGGAACCAAGAACCAGGAGGTTCGTCGGACGCAGTGCCCGTAAAACAATGTCTAAGCTAGACTAGCTATAGCTCATAAACTCACATAAAAAAATTAAAAAGGCCCACGTGATAAAAAAAAACAAAACCACATGACAACACTGTCTCTGAGGCTTAGGCCACACGATCACCCGGGGGTAAACATGCCATCTGGGGACTTCTGTGGCTAAACTCCTGGCTGGGGAAGAAAAGAGACATGGAAAGGTGTCCAGGTGACAGGTGACCACCACTTATGACTTGAGACTGCTGCCCTGCCACGTGCACCTTCTATACACTTAAAATAAAAGTGCATTTCACAATAGATTCAATTGTGAAGTGAAGGTGTGAGAAAGGAAGTGAGCAATTAATCACCGAACACCTTCTCGTGCTGCGCTCTGTTGTCTCTCTGGCGTCCCTCCCTCTCACGTTTATGAAAATCTCACTAGTGCAAACTTAATTTCTGATGCACGTTCCTGCCAGCTGGACCAGAACTACTGCTGAGACTGGCCTGCGCAAGATGATTTCAATTACATGGCACGTCAAATAAGGCATGTTGTTTTCAAAACCCATCCAAGATCTTCTCATCTCAAAGTGGAGTTTATCTGCTTTCAGCTTCATGCTTCTACAGTAAGTGCCACATGGAACAAAACTCCCCTCTAGAGGCCAGGCACAGATAAATGTCACTAAGAAGCAGCTGCCCTCAGCCGTGTTCAAGCACTATCTGGAATTTTAAAATTCTGTACCCATGACTCTGTCGTGAAACATTTCTTTAAAAGATTTTATTCATTTATTTGACAGAGGGAGAAAGTGAGCACAAGCAGGGGGAGGGGCAGGCAGAGGGAGAAGCAGGCTCCCCCACTGAGCAGGGAGCCCGATGTGGGGCTCGATCCCAGGACTCAGGGATCATGACCTGAGCCAAAGGAAGACGCTCAACTGACTGAGCCACCCAGGCGTCCCATGAACATTTCTTTAATGGGCATTTTGAGGGCTGTTAGGTGCCAAACCTCCCAAGACTTCTCCAGCATCCAAGGCACAGACTGGTGCGCCAGACCGACGTCTTCCCTTCTATGTTCCCGGCTGAAGAATGCCACTTTCCTTTCCAAATGCTCCTCTGCTGAGTCAAGGGTATTTGTAGTCCTGGATCACTTGTACAAAAGCTCGCCGTACTAACAAAACCCCACTCTACAAACAGCTACACAAACACAGACTCTTCTTGAACTAAATGACATGCAGCTTTGATAGCCATTCAGCGGGCCCACCCTGCACGTACAAGAAGCCATTAAGACCAACAAGATGCCTGCATTCGTTACAAAAAGAAACAGAAGAGGGGGAAAGGAGCATGAAGAACGTTAGCAACAGGCCTCACGGGAGCCTGCCCCGCACCTCAGGCCCCGCACTCTGACCGGACGTGTCCTGCTGAGTGGCTTTACCTGTCAAGATGAGGATGATGATCACGGCAAATATGTCTGGGTTTTCGGCCAGCACTCCAGGGGCGTTCAGAGCCATGTACTTCCGCGAGAACTCCCCGATGTGTTTGCCAATCAGCTCGTCAAACGTCGCGCTCCAGGCTCTCGCTACACTTGAAGTACCTGCCGTGAAACAGACGCACCAGAGGAAACTGAAGGAAAACCATGAACAGTATTTGTCATCGAGCCTGACTTCGCGGCCTCCGTGTGGCGGTCATGCACTGGGACCTGATGTCAGCAGCCAGACCCAGTCTGTGCTAGCTCGAAGAGAGGCTCAGCACGTGCCGTGAAGGGACAAGGATAAGGAGGCTTCACGGGCCCGGAGAGAAACACGCTTTCCATCACAACCCGATATGGGCACGGGGACTGTGTTCCAAATATAAAACTGAACGATAAACAGTGTACAAAACAGTGCTATTACCCTTACCACCTGAGAAGCACACTGGTGATGTGTATTCAACTCTACCTCTTTTATTTCATTATTAAAAGAAAAACTGGTGGCAAACCACGAAGTTGATTTCGTGATCTGCTCATGGGTTGCTGTCGGCAGCCTGAGACGCCTGGCTCAGGAAGCTTCTTTTCCAAGGCCCTCCTGACAGCAGAGCTGAGGGTCCCCGCCCACTGGGCAATGCTGTTCTGCCAGCAAGAGGGGACCAAGGCGATCCACACATGCTAACCCTTCCCTCAGCAGCAGTCACCTGCTCACCCCACAGCTGGCACCGGTCACCTCTGCTATTCTGGGCCCAAACCTGGGCTCACACTACCTGCCCACAGGTCCCCAAGTATCTGACCCCAGACACAGCCCAGCTCTCCTCCTCTCCATACCACACCCCCGCCATGAGGGTCGCAAACAGACACAACACCCCAAATGCCAATAGCTGTTGACGGCACGCTCTCTCTTTCAACCTGAATAAAGTCACTACTTTTCAAGGAAATGTCACTAAAATTCCAATATTCACAAACAGCATTTTCCTTTACTTTCCAAGGGGGCCTTGCTGGTGACTGCGGTCTGGATCCCCCACAGAATATGGCCAGAGGCACTACAGAAATTCAATGTTGCTAGTTGGTCCTGTAACAAGTATTTGTCCAACAATCCAAAAACTTAACCATGTTTCTTCATCCTCAGCATCCAGGCTATTATGAATTCTGTCCATCAAGGTCACAGCCCAATGGAGAAAAATGGTCTCCCCACCTCCCCGACACAGGCCGGCTCACTGCCGATCAGGCTCTAAAGATCACCGTGAGGGGAGAGGGGCTGCCCGGCCTTCCCTCACTCCCCATCTTTGAAACATGGCTTAAAAAAAAAAAAACCCATGTTTGCTGAGAAAAACTGCCCTGCCCCAAATGCTAAGGCTGGGAATCACCCACAGTAACACATGCATGAGTCAGTCTCACACAAGCAAACAGCACTCTGGCAAAGCGTCTTTCATTTGTTGGTCTGGAAGCAGAGGGCGATTCTTGCTCAGGTTTTGTCTTATGCCCAGGTAAATCCTCTGGGAACGTAACAGCCCCTTTAAAACAGCCACATTCTCACTCAGAGACTTGAGCCTGTATGAGTATTTGTGGTTACAAGTTTTAGCGTTGTACTGAAAAAAAAAAATTATGAATTTTATTTTCGAACTTAGAAGCTTAAGCAATGCTGGCTGTCACTGGGTACCATGGGCTCCTGAAAAGAAAGGGAAGGTGCTGCTCAGAGAGTTTGGTGGGAGCCCTCTGCCAGCTGGCCTGGGCAAGTGGCAGCAGGTGCCCCACATGGCCTCCAGGGCCTGTGTCCCAGCAGGCAGCACACAGCCCCCTGTGTCATGCCCAGTGTGGGTACACAGGAGCACACTGGGACCTGCTTACCACATCTTACTGTGTTTTGAAAATATTACAAAAAGCTTGCTGAAATATAAATGGAAAGTTTAGTGGCTATTTATATTTCTACTTGTAGGAACTGGACATTCATAGCCTTTGGTTATTCTTATATTCAGGTGTTTGTCTCTTTTAAATTGATGTGTTCAACTTCGGTTGTAACCAAAATACAAATAACATCAAAAGAAACAAGACCTTCTCACCTACCAAACTAAGAAGACTTTATATTTTGAGTGTTTTTGTTTGTTGGCTATTTGTTTTTAATGCCAGTGCCCAGGGTCAGCAAGTATGTGAGGAAGGGAGCCTGCTGCCATCTGGAGGACTGCAGGCAACACGGGCCTTAAAAATACACAGGCCCACTGACCTACACATTCTGCTTCTTAGACTATTTTAAAGGAAAAAAATCATGGCTATGCCCAAAGACATTAAATGACATTAAACTGTTTATAAGAATAATAACACAATTAGAAACAGTCCAAAAAATTATGCTATGTATATGAAACTATATAATGATATGCAATCATTTGGAATATTATTATGGAAAAACCATTAATACCATGAGAAATGTTTACTCTATGTAGTTTTATAAATAAAGAGACATACTGGATAAAAAATGTATGTTTAAGTTGACAAAAATTTTAACAGATCTCTAAACTCTTATGAACAGAGATTGTCTTCTTCCATTGTGTTCCTACTATCTAGCATAATGTCTGGCACGGAGGACGGGCTCAATAAATATTTGTTGGAAGAATGAGTGAACGAGTAACAATTAATTTCTCTGGGTTGTCAGATTGTGCAATGTCTACTTTCTGCATTGTGCTTTTCTGTATTTCCCATATTTTTCTGTATCAGTGATAGGTTTACTCTAGCAATCAGTCATCCAAAACACCGAAAGGGACTACACTCCTTTTAAGTAATAAGAACATCTCACTGAATCTACGTCTCTTGTGTTCACAGGACTGACCTCCTTGTTGGCCTGGCTCATCCCCACTAACAGTCCAGTGCACCTGATCATTAAAAACAGGGACACAGACCGGAAGGAGCAGTGATACCCCTGAGCCAGCCCCTGCCTCTCCTGAAAGGGAAAGCGAACACGTGCAACAGTCAAGGAAGGTGGCCAATCCTAGGGAAGAGCTAGACTCAGTCCACCTGGGAGCAAAGGAGCGCGTGGCCTGCGGTTTGGAGGTGAGACGAGCAGAGGGGGAAGGGGGCAGGCCCTGGCCTCCTGGGACGTACCGATGATGTAGGAGAGGATTAAGTTCCAACCAGTGATGAAGGCCCAGAGCTCCCCGACGGTGACGTAGCTGTAGAGGTAGGCCGAGCCTGTCTTGGGGACCCGAGCGCCAAACTCGCCGTAGCAGAGGCCGGCCAGCACCGAGGCCAGAGCGGCAATCAGGAAGGAGATGACAATGGCGGGGCCCGCGTCCTCACGGGCCACAGCTCCGGCCAGGACATACACGCCGGCACCCAGCGTGCTGCCCACCCCCAGTGCCACCAGGTCAAAAGTGTTCAAGCAGCGGGACAGCCGGCTCTCCTCCCGGCTACAGTCCACGACCTTCCTCCGCAGCATCTGATGCCCGATGTTGAGCAGAACTTTGCAACCCATCGTGCTGTTCACCTCTGCTAGAGAAAAAGACAAAAGTGTTTATTATGTTGCCTTTCATCCCACCCATTAACCTCCTTTAACAGCCACCATGTCCTTTACTGTCACTTATGGCTAAAATATTTTAAATTCAGAATTCCACAACTGGTTGTCAGAACATCCACCTATAACTGCCACCCGCCTCAGGGCTCACCAGCATGGACAGAAATGCCTGGGAGGCCAATGCCCCCAGCGACCTTGACTAAGCTTCCACATTTATGGCAGCTCTTAAGGGAGAGCCTTCTATGGGCAGAAATTACATAGTATGAGAAACACAAATTAATGACATTGTTCTTGCCCTCAATAATCACGCAATTCCCCAGGAAAAACAAGATGCTATTCCAAGGATAATATTATGGCAGGCAAACTCAACCATATTTTAATTATTAAAACCCAGAGGCCTTGAACAGCAATGGCAACACTTTTTTAGACTTTTCTGGGATCCCTCGAGGGCAAGGACCAAGCCTCTTCCACTTTTAAGTTAACACAGAGTTAGGTCGCGAGCAGAAAAGATGCTGAGCTATTATAAGGTAAGGTTTTTGTAACTGCTACTACTCCAGGAAGCCCTTTTCCTCTGGACTAAAATGTTAGCGGAATGCGCTAGAGGGCCCACTTCTGAGCACGCATCACGAGAGGGCTCGTGTTCACCAGCGGCTTCTGTCAGCCAACCCGCGTCACCCGAAACAAGCCGAGCGCGGGCCCCAGGATGAGTGCACACCGTGGACCGCACCCCGGGCCAGCATTCCACTCACTGTCCTCCAACACACAGGCCAACCCTGCCTGGGCAGCTCATCGTGAAGGGGCAGGATGCCAGCGCCCACCCTCAAGACATGGAACGGAGCTCCCCCGCCGTAAGTAGCCTGCCCACATGACTTCCTTCCACAGAGGCCAGTCTGGAAGGGGCAGAAAAGAGTGCAGAAACCTAACCAACACTACCTTGACCAGGGGGCCACGGTCAAAAATGACAAACATTTGATTATGGGATGTGACAAGAAGGGCATTTGACCTCTGTGATCTTCCTCCCCAAACCCATAACCCCCATCTAATTATGAGAAAATACCCGACAAATCTCAGATGGGCAACATTCTACAACACCTGACCTCAGGAACAAGTAAGTCCGAGACACTGTCACAAGCAAGGGGAGCCTGAGGAGACAGGACGACTGAAAGTCATGTGGGATCCTGGATAAGGTCCTGGAACAGAAAAAGGACCCCGGGGAAAACTATGGAAATCTAAATAAAGTGCGGGCATTGGTTGTATCAGTCCCGGGTCATCAGTGGTAACTGATCAGCCGCACTAATAGGACGCTAGCAAAACAGGGGCTGGCATGGCGCGTACAGCAACTCTCTGTACTATCGTTACAAGTTTTCCATAAATCTAAAACTGTGCAAAAGAGTTTATTTTTTTCAAAGAAAAGCATGTGCAGAGAGAAGCTAGCGTGATTTTTAGCTACTGAGGTAGAAAAAAATATCATTGCTTTTTCATCTTGATCATCAATTGACGTGTATTGACCTAACCTTGCTACAATTAAGTAACTAGAAAACAGTAATCATTTAAATGGAGAATGGCAGATCTAGCAAAGTCCATACCTAACCATCCAGAACACCTGACTGCCCACCCATACCCTGTGGCCTCAGCCACCGATCCGCAGTGTGGTCTGCACCCCCCCCCACCCCAGCCCCTGGCCAGGACCCTCTGTGTGGTCACACAGGAACAGGAACCAGCCAAAAGAAGACACAAAAAAGCTTCTCAAGACTCAAAAGTTTTCAGCTAAGAATAACAGTCATGTGTTCTGATCTCCTCATTATAAAAATGAGGAAAAATAAATCTGAGAGCCAAGGGTCGAACCAGGTCATGGGGCTCAGAAGGCACGGGGCCCAAGTGCTCATCCAGGGCTCTGGCAGTCCAGGTGGGAAGGAAATGATGTCATTGTAAGGTGGGGAGGAAGTGGGGAGGAAATGAATTAAGAGGACATTATTTGTGGAGCTGTAGTGTGGCAGGAAGACCGCAGACATGAGGGTGTGATAGGAGCAGAAGAGGGCAGGCTGTGAACAAGGAAAGAAGTACAGAGACTAGCAGACTACACACTGGCCTGCTTCTGAGGTCACCTGCCAGGCCCCAGGGCCTGGGGAATGTCCCAGCACTATTGAGAGAGCTCAGGGTGTAATTCCTCCTGGAACCGCCTTTTCTTTTCTTCCCTACAGGATTTAACTGGATTTATTCAAGTCAGATTGTAAATCCTCACAAAGCTTTCAGGAAACAATGGCTTGGATAAGGAGTTAAAGACACAACATTCCAACACAACCCTTGGCGGAAAAGGCTGTGCTAGGGGATGGGCAGAACAGAATCCCTGTAAAATCACTCCTCGACACCATTTTTGGCAGGGAGGGGAGTATTTTAAGTAAACAGGAATCCTACAGGGAAGCAGAATGGGAAAGCTCCGCGCACTGTTTTCCACCTGACTGGTAAAGGCAGCTGACATTCCCAGAGTCCCTACCTGCTCCCACCCCCTCCTACGCGTAGTCTGGTTAAAGTAAGTGCATCCCCTCCCCAAGCAATAAAAGCCAGTGCAAGGCAAAGACAGTGCAATCAAACAGCACCTTCCTTCCTCGGCTTCATGAAGTAGCCCACGGGCCCAGGAGGCTGGGTGGAGGTGGGCCTTCCTCTAAAAGACAAGGCACATTCTGTCCTGGGCTCTGTGAAGGGCTGGTCCATAATTTACACTCCTTTCTCAAAAGTCCACTGTTGTCCAGAGCACAAGCAAAAGATGCTGGAGCCCAGACATAGGCCGGGGGCACACTGCTGAGCCTCCTTAGAACAGAAGGCGAACGAGAGCCCAGGGATCACGTCAGGCTGAAATAACCCCCGGGATGTGCAGGGCTGCGGCGAGATGCCGCAAAGGCCCCTGTACCGCCAGCACCGGGTGGGTGCAAGCCCACCAGCCAAAAGCCTGCTCAAAGAACTCACTTCCTAACACTGGGGGCTCAGCACCACCTTTGAGGTAAGGGGGCAGGTTACTGGATTCTGTAACTTTAGATACAGATATTGGTTTTCAAACATAATGTGGAAAGGGAAGTCTTTTCTGAGTACAAAACGTGACTGGATAGGCACAGTTCACTTCTTTTAAATATGCACATGCTGGCTCTTTTCTCTGGGGACCGTTCTGGGCCCCTTCGTCGCCCCCAGCAGCCTGGGGGAAGTGCTCTGTGAACCACTGCGGGGGGAGCACAGAATGGACCCTGACAGGAGACCAACTTCTCACTATTTTTACCTTGGTTACTTTTCTTTTCTTTTTTCTTTTGCAGTTTTTATTACTGAAGTGCAGTTGGCATACAACATGATGTTAGCGCCTTGGTTACTGCTGATGTACTGCTTGTATCTGGGGAAGGGCAGGCTCCATTCTTTTGGAAGATGCTGGAACAACGATGCAGCCAAATGGTGCCGGGAGGCCCAGAGCCGACAGCCCAGGGAAGGCACGTGTGTCTCCAGTTAGCTTGTCTCTACTTTCCAGGGTAGCTGCAAATGAGATACTCGCCACGTCCTGGGTTTAATTTTAAGAAATATCATTTCCATCTCCTTAGAAGTAGCGTAAAACTATATTCTCCAAGTGGCATCAACTCTCAGGATTTTGTATACATTATGCCACCACTTCTGTTCATGCCGAAACCCCCAAAGTTGGCCATTCAACCAACAGGGAGATGAAAGAATACTCGTCTGTGTAGAACTAATCTAACCGTTCAAATTCCCGCAAATGTTACGGACTTCTTGCTATTGGGGTTTATGCAGAAAGTTGCCACAATGGTTTTGAAAGCATTATCCAAAATTTAGGTTATCCTTTCTTGTGAGGAGGAATCGGCACGATGATCAACGCCTACACTAAATTCCACGAAAGCTCACTGATCTCACCCCTCTTTTGATGCCCTGTGCTCGACACGGCCAGGGTTTACAGAAATGCATAAACCCACAGTCCCACCCCAGGAAGCAGAGTGTTGGGTGGGAAGAGGTAAGCACACACAACGGTGCTAGAAGCTGGGCCCACTGGGTAATGGAGCTCCAAAGGAGAAGGTCTAGCTATCCATCTCAAAGGCTGCTTCAGGCACACACACCCCCCCCCCCCCCCCCNCACTATCTGAAAGTAGAGCGTTTACGAGTGAAATGGTGTAAAGCAAAGAAACAACCATTAATTTTTATGGAAAATTTGTTGAGCGTCCCCAGACCTAAAAAAAATCACCCTTATTAGGCTTTTCTGACACCTTAGGATGCATCTTGCTAATGGATACAGCAAGTAAATTGAGATAAAGCAGAGATGCTCACAGACACAGTTCAAAGCTCTGGTGGCTTGACGCTGAGATGCTGAGACAGTCCCTGGGGAAGGAGCATGGCTCTGGGCACTCCAGATTTGAGCAGCCTCTGTAACAGCTCGCTGCAAGAAATGCTGAATGCCGTTTTCGCTTTTTGCCTTTTTTTATAAAAGCAAAAATCTTCCAATTTCTTTCCGTTAATAAAAAACAGGTAGGTCTTTGTAGTAGCAAAGTGGCATAATGCAAACCTTTAAAGAGTGTGGGACACCTGTACTTTCATGAGGAAAAGAGGCGTGATTTCATCAAGCAAGGATAGAGGCATAAAGTCCGCTAAGTCCACCTGTGCGTTTCCTTGCTTCCATTGGAAGCTTCAGTTATAAAGATGCCTTATGCTTTCCTATCACAAGCCACAGCTAATGCGGCTTTTCACTGGTGTGGGCAGGCACAAAATCCAGTGTGATCACTGAACCTCGCAGTGTCCACCCGTCCTTCAGACCTCGGTGACTTTAACACTCTGGCCATATCAGAAAAAGCCCCAGGAGCCCCGCCACCCATGGCCTGCCTCCTTCTACTGATTCCACAGGGCTAAATGCAGAAAGCTGCCAGAAGCCTCTGAGGTCCCATCAACAGCACTGTACAGCCTGACACATGGCTATAAGCTCTAAGCCTGCACAGCAGAGCAGAGCTGCTGGATAGAGGCAAGAGGAGGCTAGAAAGTAGAGGTTCTGTCTCAGTCTTGACCTCCAAGCCACAACGGGACGGGCCCAGGAGGAGGCCAGGGGACCCATCTCAGGTGCATGCCCACCAGGGCAGGACAGCTTCCAGGCATAGGTGGAGAAGTCAGCCAGGGAACAAAAAACTACTCAGCTTCCAGAGCAGAAATGGCAAAGAGCAAGGCAAACAGGAATGTAGATACTGACCAGGAGCACGGGAAGGGCCTCTCAGCCAAGCAAGAAGCACTAAGGCGCAGAGAACAAGGCCCCATGGTGGCTGCGAGTGGTGCCACCACCCCACAAGCTCACCCTCACAGAGGCCCAAGCACATCACCCACACGGCTGAGCGCGGACAACGCCATACTCATCAAAGAACCAGGACAATATCTGTCACATGCAAATCTGTTGCTGAAATGGTACACAGGCAGAAGTGTTTTCCACAGCTTCAATGTCCTGAGAAAATATCAAGTAAAAAAAGCCCATTTTATTACCCTCATGAGTATGTAGGTGAAGGGGAAGGGTGTGTAAAGTACCAAAACACTGAATTATCTTTCAGATTACGGGTGGTTTTCTTCTTTTCTATATTTGTTATAATATCTGTAATGAGATGTGTTAACTTTTTAAAGCAGAAAACAATAGTAATAATTAATAACAACTAACATTTTGGGACATCAGCCAAATGGAAAGCTCCCTTAGATAAATTACTTCATTTAATCTTCACATCACCTTATCTATCTGGCAATACTCTGCATTCCAGAAACAAGGAAACCCAGCACTACTATAATTCATTCTCAACCCTGGGTGTGCAAGAGAATCACATGGGAAAATTTTTTCAATGAATGATGCCCAGCCCACCACAGACCAAGTCATTTCTGTGACTTTCTCCCAGGTAACTTGCCCAAGAGCATGTAGCCAGTGAAAGATGGAGTCGGGGCTCGAACCCAAATCTTTCTGCCCCAAAGCCTTGCACCGTCCTCTGACACAGGATCTGCGGGTTTGGAGAATAGGCACAGAGGGTGTGGACAGCTTGTACAGGAGGGAAGCAGGGACAGGCAGCAGTACTGACTGGCGGAGGGAAGGGTCTCCATGTGTCTCCCCAGAACAGTGGCATCCGAACCCTCCTCTGTCCCCATCACACAGGAGGCACAGGACCGTATCACACACAGCACCCACAGCAGACACCTGGCGTCAACCAGCTGACTTAAATTTAGGAAGCTGACAGGAAACAGATCTCCATCTTAGGTAATCACCACCATTACCATCAACAACTTACGAGGATCTCTTTATCAAAGGAAATTTTGTTAGCTGAACAGTTAATGGTCTGAGTTACCAAAGAGTACGTTTCTGTTTCTCTAAATGAATATAAATGTAAAAACTTGTCAGTTGAGCTAAAATCCAACATAAGCAACACAGTATTGTCTATGAAGCCTCGAAACAGTTCCCATTTTCCTCACAGATACCTTCTGTCATGGGATGTGCTCTATCCCCACCTCTCACCTTGCCCTATCTGAGGGACAGCTTCCCCGCTCCACGGTAGGACGGCTTGAGTACCTAGGGTTTTGTAAGGTCCAAATTCATTATCTTTAAGTCACTGTTTGGGTTCTCAGTTTCCACATCTAAAGACGAGAGAGTACTGCTGTCCCAACATTGCAGGGTACATGTGAGGGTCAAATGAGATAATGCATTAGGAAACACGCTGAAAAGCCAAATTCGCTACTCTTCCGATGCAAAGAGCTGCTATTATTGCCACACCAGTAGGCACCAACTTCTTTTTCAAAATCTCAATCTGCAATCTGTTTGTCAGCTGTCTCTGCTTCCCGGTAGCAGAAGGCAGGCGATCCCCATCAGCGAAGGGCTCCCGTCACTAGGGCTGTCTTTAACTGAGGCTTTGCCACAGATACTGCTGTCTACTACTGAGCTATACTCAAATCTTTTCAATATTGTTTACTCAAACTGAAGAATGATATAAAAAATAAGAAGCCAGGGGAAGAACTACTAAGCACGTTTTCACAAAAACCAGATACCCAGATATAATCTAGAAATGCTCCTCCTTAAGCCAACAGGATGTGATTAGACAGTAGTTCTGTCTCTGGATTGGCATTTCCATCACCGGGAAGGCTGTGCTTTATCAGGACAGATGCCCTGGCCCCGTGTATAGAAATGCGTTACAACAAAAACATATATTCTATCAGGAGCTCAGAGCTCCTTTGACACATGCCTTTAATCATACTTACTTGCGCAGTATGTAACGAAAACGTTCTGTATCTGGAATCTGAAGCCAAGTGATCTACAAACTCTGTGGGCATGTCCGAGGGGAGATCTGCCACTGCCTCTCTAGTGCAATGTTGATTAACCAGAACCAAACAGGAGCCTGGTCCCAAGGAGTGGGAGATTTCATAAAGTCAGCTTTATATGAACTGTTAAGCACTTCATTTGGGTCTTAAACACTGTTAAACATTTGGCTCTCAAATAGAAAAGAAATGTCTTACATAAAGTTCCCCTAAGATTAGAATTCAGACTTAACTACCACAACATTGTTTTTTTAATTCTCTAGGCCTCTAAGGTATCCTGAAAGAGTTTTCTGTGGCTCCTTCCAGAACCATCTTCTTTCAAAAAGCACAGGAACTGGCATCTGGACCTGGAGCAAAGCAGAGGATTCCACGCAAAACTGATCTAACTTTCACTACACACTCACAGACCAATTATTTTTACATTTACTAATGCACTCAACAAACCCAGGCTGTTCACAGATCTAGACCCCAAGCTCCAGCAAATTTCCACACTTCCCCGTCTTCCCACGTCACAAGCAACTGTGTGAAAAAACCTGGAATTTCTAGAAAATGCACTGGCTCCAAAGTAGACAAAGAAGCTGTGAAAAATCAGGTCCAGCTCCCTGAATGGAGCTGGAAAACAGACTCACAGAGGGCTGGGGTCTGCTGGAAACAACCAACAGTCTACACCAGCTCCTCAACAGAAACACACACAAGTGCATTTAATCCCCCTCAGCCACCAATAATCACAATTGTTACTCCTCTCAGGAGAATAAGAGTGGAGTTTAGATGGCAGGTTATATATATATATGTATGTCCTGGTGAAGCCAGGATCTGAACCTAGGTCTTCGGATTCCAGAAACCCTACTCCATGCCAGGTGCCAAATGGACTCCACTTTGACCAAACTTATTCGTCTTGCTGCCAACAATTCTTAATGGGTCACGTGGTCCTACAAATAAAAGATTCACAAGGGCTAAGTGACACCCTCTTCTTGCATGACAATTCCTCTGTAAAAATTAAGTCAATTAGTTATTCACAGGGTGGTGTAAATTAACATAATCCACCCACTTCCCTCCAGCTGCTGGCCACGACCCACCAGCTTTAAGGCAATAGGAGCTTTATTTGGAACTGAGGAAAGGTGGGTAGCTTGGGTTGCAGCCCAACCACGGCTTCAGGGAGAGTTCCGGAAACCATACAGACAGCAAGGCTTAGAAAAGTATGTGGAAGAAAGAGCAGGCCAAAGCAGATGGATTAGACATTATGTTGGAGATACTACATCCCTGATAAAAACACCATGAAATAGCATCCCTGGGAAATAATAATAACATACCGAATACGCGTTTATATAAAGAATGGTGTGGAAGGGAAATCAAAGTAGTTGTCTCTGAACAAGTGATTATGGACATTTTTTATTTTCTGCATTATGACGATTTTTTCTATGAATGAGGACTGCTTCTGAGTTAAGAGGAAGGAAATATTCTAACAAAATCAACAGACAAATAAGTGGAAAAAAAGGAAGGCATAAGGGTCCAAAAACAAGTTAAATCCATGTCAAGAGTCTATCTGGGAGATGTGGACAACTGAGTACATGGGATTTCATCGTGCTTTCTCCCACATTTGTGCACATTTAGAACTTTCCAAAAGTGAATGTGAAAAGAAAGGAATTCACTCAGGGCTGACCCAGAAAATAAAGAAATTCTTCCACAACCTTTATCAACCCCTACCTCCGGGAGCAGAATAGCACCCCCCCCCCCCCCCCCCCTNCCCCCCCGCCCGCTATAAGCCATGGACACATACTAAATAGCCTTTTATGCAGGATTAGGTTGAACCATATGAAATTGTCAACATTCAGCTATTTTTTTTAACCTAGAAAAACAGTGAGGAGTAAAGGATTTGTCATAGGCAGACCTGGTCGTACGTCTTACCAGCCTTATTCCTACACATTCTCTGAGCCTAAGTTTCGATCACATTTGGGGAATTAGACTGAAACCAGAAAAGGTAACATGGGTTCCAAAGAAGAGATTTAAGGAAAAAAAAAATTTTTGATTTGGAGGTTCTTCAGAAGCTGGTAGTGGCTAAAAGAGAGACACTTGTAGGCATGCGTGTCTTTGTGCATGTTTTGTGTACCCATGAGGGACACGAGTGCATCCTGTGGTTCACCTGTCACCGCTGAGGTGACCAGGGAGGGAAGGCACAGGCCCACTGAACTGCCCGGGACACACATCACACCACGGGTGCAGAGGGGTGAGCGTGGTGGAACAGGAGGGCGGCATGGGACAATCCATTTACAAGAGTCTTGAATGGCCGGCTGAGGGATTTACGCTCAGACGTGAAATTTTTCAGCAAAGGAAGGCCAGCACAAAAATACTACCTTGGGAGGATTGATCTGGTCTTATCGTGAAGGACAGACTGGAGGAGGAAACCGCACCGGGACAGCTGACTGCTGTGGCTCAGCCTTCTTTCTTTGGGGAGCAAATCAATTATGTTTGCCTTTGAGCGCGGTATTTTAATCCGACTAATAAAGCACTTTTGTGCAAGCAAAGGCTCTAATCTTTCACATTTACCTGCCATTTGCTCCCCATCTGGGCTTTCTCCTCTCCTCAAAGAGCCCGGAGATACACAGACTCCACACACCCACAGTTACCATGGGAATTATCTATGTGGTATATGTCATGCACAAATAATCCCTCAGCAGGAAATGCCGCATTTTATGGTCAGCCTTCCTGTAATGATACTTTACTGGTAGCCAAAATATCAAGCTCTCATTCCAAAAAGAAAAGCACGTAAGAAAGAAGCGTCATGGCCTCCTTGCGTGGTTGGCCACCTTTCCTGCTGAAGTCCAACAACTTCCTGCTGCACTCCTCTACCTTACGTAATATACTTGTACGTGGGCCAGCACGGTCTCTATTACAGCAGAGAACATGCTTCTCTGGGCCAGAAATGACTCTGAGGCCCCGGAAGCAAAGGGCCAGTTCCACAGGGGTCCATGCACTGCGAACCACCAAAGGCCGGTGGAGGATGGCCAGAGGGTCAGGCTGACGTCAGGTGGACGAAGCAGCCCACGAAGTCGGACAAGTGTCGCTCCTTGAGCTGAACAAGACAGCAGCATTCGGTGTGCAAGAGCTCTTTTAGCGGCCGGGACGGACCCCCGATGTGTCCTATGTCACAGGCAGTGCCACCCGCTATGTTTTATGGAAGGCTCCAGTGCAATCCTGTGACCACCCGGTCCCCTAAAGAATGCTACCTGAATGTGACCTCAGAGCCTCTCGATATAACAGTCAATTACCCGCACTGCCATTCACCAAAATCCTCCCTTCTCTGGTTACTGCTTTATGACAAGCAGGCTCCACATCTTCAGAGAAGAACAGCACAGACTTCTGTTGTTTTTAAGGAAATTTTAGAAGCCAACCATAGACCTCACAACATAGGCCCCAAATAACGCTCTCTACATACCCACTGCCACAGGAAAAACTACTGGGAGGGCATCTTGCCTTCACAGGCAAGTCAGTCACTTGAGACTCAGGACCACATTTCCCTGTACAAACACTGGGACGAAACTGCAGCCGGGTTCTAAAGCCGCTCACAAAGAGCACCTCCACGCGACATTCGTGCTGTAGAAGTGAGCACTCTGGGGCACCCAGCACCCAGCAGGGTCGGAAAGGCACGGAGGACAGCCAAGTTGGTTAGAAGAATGAATGGACCCTGTAGAGTTGTGATCCTTTAGAAGACTGAAAATCATGCATTATTTTGGAAAAAACAAAGGAGCAAAACAATTTTCCACAAAAATGCATAGCAGATGGCATCCACTTTCCAAGGAACAAGGAAAGGCGATCTGTGGTAGGCAGTCTCTAAGGTGCCCCCTTGATCCACTCCTGGTGTTTCCCCGAGTGTGTGTGGGAACTGGGGCTTGCTTCCAGTCAACAGAACACGGCAATGGTGCAGACGTCATTTCGAGATTATGTGACATTACATCTGGCTCCATCCTGCTAGCAGCCTCTCCTTGCCAGCTTAATGAACCAAGCAGCCATGCTGGGAAAACCCACATCACAATGAATGTGGCCTCCAGGTCAGCCATCAAGAGGCCGGGCCCAGGGTCCTACAACCATGAGGAAATGGATCTGCCCAACAACCCGAGAGAGCTTAGAAGCATATTCTACCCCAGCCAGGCCTCCGGATGAAAACCAAACCCTAGTCAACACCTTGCCTACAGCCTTGTGGGCCAAGCCGCGCTCTGACTTCTGACCACAGGAACAATGAGACAATAGATGTGTGTTGTTTCAGGCGTCTGGGTCTGTGGTGATTTGTTACGCAGTGACAGAGCACTCCTCCATGGTCCAAACAGTCAGGAGACAGTGAGTGAGTCTGCATTCATTCTCTCTTTAAACCTTCACGGAGCTAAAAACCAGAGCCCAGCATTTCTTTAACTTTCTCTGTTTTAAAGGTGGAGTTACCCTTTTCTTGACTTGAAACTATTTTTTCTTGGTTAAGTCTAAATGATCTGAAAGCAATTTCCTCCTCTGGAAAAACGGCATGCCTTAAATGACTATTATTTCATTTTTCACAGAATTGCGTGTCTGCCCTGTGCCACTCTCCTGGGAATTACAGGAGCTACAAAGATAAGCAATGCAGTCTCTGCGCTCAGCGTGCACAGTCTGGGAAGGAAGATGAGAGCAACCATCTATCCTTTCAGCACCTACTCCATGCCTCCCCGCCCTTCCAGGTGCTGATGAAACCGCAGGGAAGGGAACCAAGCCGCCTGCCCCCTGGTTAGGAAGACAGTATGATACACCAAAGAGCACAAACAAGTGTGCCGGAGACCAAAAAGCCTCCAGGGGGCGCACCATCTCTGTCACCATGGGGCGCCGGGCCCCAGTGAATCTCTTCACTCAAGAAGGGGAGAACTCGTGGTGGTTTCCAGCAGGTTGTGAATTCCCCTGATTTAGGTGCAGTTCATGACACATGCCCGAGGGCCGAAGAACCATGCATGGCTTCCCACGCATTCTGTCACAGCATCCTGATCCGAGAAATCTGATCTGACGTAGACCTCTCACTCGGCGGTGAACACTCAGCGCCGCCGCCCCCCACCGGCGCGCCAAGCCCCGGTATTAGGTAACAGGAAGAGGTGCTAAAATAGTCTGTTAAGACAGCAGAGACTCATCTGACTACCGCAGGAAGAGGAGGAAGAATGCAGAAGGCACTCACTCTAAGCACTTTTACTAAATAAGCCCTGAAAGGAGAAGGAAAGAAAAGGCCATCTGGGGTCCACAATGGCTTCTGGCACTAGCTGGGATAGCCTCCCACCTCCCTGCCGTTAAGGATCCAGTTTTACCGTCTTGGGGCGAACCCGTGTGGTAACCCTGCACCTCCCTGCACCTTTGTTTCTGACACCGACAAGGTTGCAACAGCCTCATGAACAAGGGTGGAGGCCTCCCTATTAGGTAGGAGCCATGGGGAGCCCGCCCCCTCCTTATTTCAAGGCCACCTGCTCAAAGATGCTTCCCTGTGGCAAAGGTTACAGGCCACATCCCCCACAGAGTCCCTCTGATGAAGGATGACCCTGATTATGGGTGCATTCTTAATAGAGCTATATTTGGAATTAAGAATTTGAACGGCCCCAAAGGACTGTAAAAATGTGAGACAGAGAGAGAAACGTCAGGTGAGGTACTTTTATAAACACGCATGTCTGAAAAAACTTTACCTCCATTTTTTTTTAACGCGTAAAATAGTGACAATCACAATGAAATGCCCATACTCGGAGCTTGTTACTTTAATCAAAAAAAAAACAAAACTGGAGAAATAGTTTTCCAGTATTTTAATACTAGAACCCTTCTTTCCCAAATCACAGCTACACAGTGCCCCACTGGCTAGCCCTGACATTCCTCTGCCCTCCCTGCCTGGCTCCTTGGCCCCCTCAGGACTCTGGAACACACTGACCTACAGCAGATCACTACAGCACCTGAACCCAAGAACAAGCTACAGGAGAGTCCCGAAGTAAAAGAGGGAAAAGCCGAGGAATGAAGAGATAGGAGCAAGAGGAAAAGCTTGAGAACAGGAAGGAAACTGGGGCCAGCCCTTGACCTTGAGACACACAAAGGCTCCAAGAGTCAAAGGCAGAACTGCAGTGCACTGCACACCAGCACGGACAGGCCGGGGACAGGCCCAGAGCGGGTCCACCGAGGGCTGCACACCACGCCGCATCCCGGCATCTACCCTGGGAGTGCGGGCGAGGCTTCGGCAGATCTTCTCTGGTGGCCTCTGTTCGCAAGCCTTGCCATCTTTGGGGTATTCTGAGTTCTGTTCAAAGGAAATGCAGCAATTCAGTAAATTCATGTAAAATTCAATAAAACCACGAAAGTGAAGAGGCACACCTGTCTTCTGTTGAGTTAATGGGCCTGAAGCGCTAGACGACTCTGAAAAGGCAGAGTAGTTACAAGCTTTAAAGACGATGACATAGGGTGTCGTTGTCCATTAACCTATAAAGTCAACAGCCAATAGAAGGACTAAACGGACAACACATTCTAGCACCCAAGAGACCATCCTGCTTGGGTGCAGGTGGGCAGACTATACCTGGAATGGGACGTGAGAACTCGTCACCTCGTCACCTGAGGATCACCTGGGTCCTGGAGCAAGGATGTCTCAGGAGGGATGAGATGAGGTCTTCTAGCTCCTGGAAAGCAAAGAAGAGACATGAGACCCCATCCATTTGGTTCCCAGAACCTCCACACCTGTAGCTGCCGACAGGGAGGGATGACTCCATCCTGCTCAGCGTCAGGAAGGACACCCCACCTTCTGAAGACGAACGGCATGAGTGGCTGGGAGGGTGAGGGTCCCGCCGTGGGGACTGAGCAGGCATGCAGCGAAGCACCACTGGGCAGGGAACAAGACAGGAAACTGGCCAAGGTGGCCTTCAAGCCAGCGATCCTCCCACGTTACCTCCATCAATGATGATCCTATCTCAACAAGAATGGTATCAAAGCATCACCCAGACAGGCCGCTTCCACAGATCTAGACACAGACGGAGGTGAATAAAAAGCCCTGAGGCCCTTGCTAGGAGCCATGAGGAGAGTGACTCCCCCTATGACAATGGCATTGAGAATTGAGACCAGCAGAGGCAGAAAGCCTTAGCTGGGTCCTTCGGGAACTAGTTGGACACCATCTCTGAATGGTCATTCTGCAACGGACTCCCCTGGACCAGCTGCCAGTTGGGTCCAAGTGTACCCCTGTCTTGTCGACACCAGGATGGGCCGGGGTCTCTAAATGTAGGATGTGCACTCTTGTGACGAGCCTAGTGGAGTGGTCTGCAGTCCCAGAAGGAATGGGATCGAGTGACTGCAGTCATCACTGTCTGAAAGCAGGAACAGTCACCTTCGCAGAGGGCGTCCTGGAAAGAAGCTTCTGAAGGAGCAGCATATAAAGTCCTTTGTTTCCTGCATCTTACCATTTCTCCTTTGCATATGCTCACATGCCCATCCAGGAGCTGGAGAGGTCTGATTGAGCCTCCTGAATCTGATCTGCACTAATGTGAACCCAGAGAGAATTCTCATTATGCCAAAGAGGCTCGTGAAGATGCTAACCAACACGGAGAGTTTCCGAACGTCAGGAGCAGCGGACCAGACTTTCCGCAACCGAAACCTGACCCCATCCCGACCCACACATTCATTCTACACTAGCACTTCATTCTTTTCCACTTTCTATCTTGAAAACGTCCAAACTACAGAAGAGTTAAATGAACATTTACATGTTGTTCATCTATATTCACCAATATTTAACATCTGCCGTATCTGCTTTATCTTTATAGAAACTGTTCTCACAAGCCATTTGAGTGAGCTATAATAGCTATCCTGGCACTTGACCTCTAAGTACTTTGGTAACTCCTAAGAATGACACTCTTCCTACGAAACTGTAATGCCATTATCACACCAAAGAAACTGAACTTTCATTCAATAGCATCTTAAACACAGCCCAGAACCAAACGTCCAAAATTAACAACATATTGCTTGTTCTGTATCATGTGCCAGGCACCCCAAGGGCACTGAGAGGGCCACAGTCCAACAGGGGAGACTGACAAACAGATGCATTACCGTGACAAGAGCGCTAAGGTGGTGTGGCTCATATGCGAGTCTGTCTCCACAGAAGAGAAGGAGTTGGCTCTACCTGGAGACTTGAGAAAAGGCTTATGCAATGAAGTGAATAAAGGATGAGTCTAGCCAATATATACAAAGTAGGGACTGAACGTGAAAATGGAGAGGCTTGAATGTGACAGCCAGAACAATACTGACCCCCCTAAACGTCCAAATCCCAATTTCAGGAACTTGTGAATATGTTAGGTTACATGGCAAGGAGGATTAAGGTTGCAAAAGGAATAAAGATGCTAATCAGCTGACCTTGAGATAGGAAGATTTTCCTGTGGCGAGTCTGATGGAATCAACAAGGGTCCCTACAAGCTGGAAGAGGAAGCAGGAGAGTCCGTGTCAGAGGGATGCGATATGAGAGAGACCCCATCAGCCATTACTGGCTTTGAATATGTCAGGGGACCCGAAGCCAAGGAAGGCAGGCAGCCTCTAGAAGCTGGAAAGGACAAGGAACCAGATTCTGTCTCAAGAGTCTTAAGAATGGAGCACATCCCTGCCAATACCCTGACTTGAGCCTGGTAAAACCTCTTTTGGACTTGTGACCTCCATCCAGAACTGTAAGACAATAAATGTGTGTGGTTTTAAGCCAATGAAAAAACAAAAACAAAAACCGTAGAGGCTGGAAACAAGGCTGGAAACTGTCAAAGTGCTGGGAGATGGGGGCAAAGTCATCCAAGTCCTTGTGGCCAAGCCAAGAAAACTACACTTTGTTCTTTGGGGAAGGGAGAGACAGCCAAGAGCCATGATCGGATCTCTATCTTAGGAAGAAAACTCTGGAATAAAAGGAGCAGAATCTAGAAGAAAAACAACTGATAATGTTTGTTGCCAATGATAAATCTGAGCTTTCAAACAAAAAAAAAAACCTTAGAATTTTGGAAAACTTGCATCTGTCACCCAGAACTTGAAAGTTTCCCAAAACTTAAAAGAGTTTTCTGATGACACTGGTGGTGATATTAACAAATGTGATTTTTAGAAAACAATTACATGATAAAATCTGTCAACATTTGGAAGATCTGTGTAATTCAGGAAGACAGTAACTCACTGAGATAGAATCATACATGGCCAAATGATTGATTCAAAGTACAAAATGGAATTTTTTAAAAAGTACAAAACAGACCCATTTTCAAGTACAAAAAGCCTGTCAATATGGTTTCAGATTCCACTGTGGAATCAACTATCTCCTTTCAGGTTTTTGTGCAGTATTAAAAAAGAATACCCATAATTATCCAAAAAGGCTACTGAAGTACTCTTCCTTTTCCAAGTACCTATCTGAGGCCATATTTTCTTTATATATTTCAACTAAAACAACACATCAAAACCAACTGATGCATAATCAGACATAAGAATCAAATTGCCTTCTATTAAGCTGAACATTAAAAAGATTTGTAAATATGTAAAAGGATGCTACTCATTAATTTTTTTGTTGTTTTGGAAACTAGTCATTTTCCATAAATATGTTATGTTAACATAAAATGATTTATGGTTGTTATTTTTAGATGGATTAGTACATAAATATTTGAAGTTGTTCTAAATTCTAATTTGTAATTTGATAAACATTGATAGATGCAACCCACATAAGCAAAGCTCCCCCGAGTCCTCAATAGCCTGTGATTACAGAGCATGAGGGGGGAGACCAAGCAGTTTGAGAACCACTGCTTTATGGGCTGCCCAGTCACGTGAACAGGGCCGAGCTGGATACAAGCTCACGTCACAGAAGCTGCGGTCACGGAATGCAAGCAGTTAATGCCCAACTCAGAAGTCCTGAAGAAAAGCATGCCATACATTAATCCAGGCTGAACTCATCAGGATTAATGGGACTGGAATGCATAGCAAATACATTCATTAGGACTGCTTTTCTTTAATCCAAGAATGTTCTAGCCGATTTATTCTATTTCTACAGATTTGACAACTCACTTTTTTAAAAACAGAGTAATGAGAATGCTACATACTTTAAGGATTCAATTTCATGTATTTCACAAATACGGCAAGCAGCATTTCACCAGCACCCTGGACGAGCCGCGCTGTAAAGGTGCGGTCGAGATGCCGCGGGCTCTGTGTATGGGGGAGCAGCAGGCACCTGGACAGGGAGTATGTACGCAAAATAACATGGAGACAGCAGCAAACGTATTTCCACTGAACAGTTTAGACACCAGAAGGAATCAGATCTTTTCATTAGGTACACTGATGAAGCACTAAAAATGTTTTGCCATTTATTAAACATAATGCCCAACTTTTTGGCAACTCCAACAGCTGCTTTGCCTGTGAGTGTGTTTTTATTCTATTCTTCATTCCATAAACATTTTGGGTGCCAGATACAGTTCTAGAAACCAGAGATGCAGCAGTGACCTGACTGGGCCCAAACCCCTGACTTCTAGGAGTTTAGGTTCTATGACTGGAAACACCTCTTTGAAAAATAAGGATGGATGAAACATGAACTGGAGGAAGCACACTTCTGATCTCCTAAGCAGTTCCATGAGATTATCAGATACAGGATGAGCCCCAACGACACAAGTATGTGCACCATCCCACAAGAAGGGCAGATGCTAGGGTAATTGGAAGGAACAAAGCTACAGGGAGCACAGCTCAAGGCGGCTAGGGGATTCTGTCAGGTCTACTGACTCCGACCAAGATCTCTGGCAAGGAGAGAGCTCCTTTAGGACGGCCAAGCACCTATGGAAGGGCCAAGCCAGTTCCCAAGGGGACATGGAGCATGTCAGAATCCTGGCAGGGGAGTATCTGTAGTTTAAAAAGCAAATCCTGGTTAATTCTTTTCTTTGGCATGAATAGTTTTCAAATTTCAGCCTAAGATTTTTGTTGGTTAAAAGGGAGCAAAGGCTAAGAGGCTGCCAAGTGGTTAAACGGACATCAGTCTTCTGTTCAAGGGAAGAGGTGGAGGATGGAATGAAAGCCTGAGGTACAGAGAGGAGCCTGCAACGTCCCCAGAACCAGGAGGGCAGGCCTGTAGGCATCACCAAATACCCAGCCCTGTGCTCAGAGACTCTCAGACTTTCACCCCTGCTCCGGGAGGAGCCTGCAGCCTGCCATGCGGGCACTGTAGGGACCGCATCAAGCATGGAACGTCCCAGCGCCTGAGCCTGCACCCCGCGAAGAGGACCACAGGAATACGGGAGCCATCCCTGATCTCCTTCAGCCTCCCAGTCTTCAAACTGCATTTTAGATCTCCCCAGAAACAATCAGATCCTTATTAACTGAAATAATTCACTCCCAAGGAGCAGATCTGGAGGGTACCAGAAACCACAATACTTTTACAGATCACGTTCCCCTACACTTCCATTAGACCCACATTTTCAGACTTCCACAGCTCCATGACCACCTAACATATGCTCGCTTATCAGCTTCTCAGTGGGAAGGAAGTGTCTTTTACTCCCCACCATGGGCTTTACAGCTGCTATTCGGTGGTTTCCCAGGAAAACTCACACACTGGATTCCAGTGTCCACCTGAGAATGTGAATACCTCACCTCTTCTTCCAGTTTCCAATGCCCATCCAAATCCCACCTGTTTTGGGGACCTACACCAGTTTCCATCCCCTCCCTGAGACAGTAACAACACTGAAGCATAAACACTGTTTGAAAGGCCAGAGACTTCATATAGACATTTGTGGTTCTATAAAATTTACTAGAGGAAAAAATTACAGACTGTAAAGGAAATGTGGTCAAGGAAATAACAGCAAGATATTTATCCTACCCCCATCCTTCAATAATTAAAATTACTCCAGCCATTCTGTACCAAGGAAAAGGCCACTGGGCTCACAATTTGATGATTCAACCTTCCTCTGAGATATAAAATACTCCGTGAAAAGGCCAAAAGATCCTTCTTTGCTGTGTACTTCAACAGACCAGCGAAGGCTGTTCTTCGCCATCGGTCTGTGTCTCCTGCTGATGCCAAGGGAAGAGGAGGGATGACGAGAGAAGCTGGGGGGGGGGGCGAGTCTAAGGTTACAGGGCAACGGTTCGCAACTAAGGCTGCTTCTGCTCCCACCAAGGGGCATCTGGCAAAGTCTGGAGACACCTGTGGGTGCCACAGGTGAGGGATGGTGGTGTTGCCATCTAGTGCTGAGAGGCCAGGAATGCAAAGTGCACAGAACGGCCCCCACAGCAGAGAAGTACCGTTAGAGCACTGAGGTAGAGAAAGCCTGCCTTACTGTGTGAAACCGTAGACTGTAAAATCTTCTACAGACTTTTTTAAGTGAACTGGTTTAAGAATTCTGTTTTTAAAAAAAAGGTTCAAAATGTCTGCAAACAAGCATGTATTCACTAGAAAGCATCCCTGGAGAACCCTCCATTGTCCCAAAACGAGGACTGAGAATAACTAAGAGGCAAGCAGAAGATAGGAAAGAGTAAACAGTTAAAAAACATAGGGTGACTATGACATGCTTCACTTATCAACCTGAGTTCTCATTTCTGAGGGTGAGTCGGTATCTTGTAGAAGGCTTGAGACCCAGGCACTCTGCATAACTCTGCTTGGAAGGTGAAGGTCAAACCTGGAAGAGCTGGGATGGTGAGGCAGGACCCCTGAGAGAGAAAGGAACCAACACGCTGAGCCCTACTGTGCTCCCAAGAGCCACACAGAGAATGCCTCATCCCCATTTCATAGGTAAGGCACAGAGCATGACTCCACTGTGACAGAAAGGTCCTGTTGGCACTTCATTAAATAGCCTTCTTGTTCTGCAAAACACACTGTTTCAGTGTTTAAGTGGAAGGACATCTCTACTCTGCAGCTCTGAGAAAGCACAGAGATGAGGCAGCGTTCAGCATATGAGGATAGCCACTTCTTTCCCAGAAACGTTCTGTCCGCCAAGGAGCCATGAACCTCTATTTTTCAATGCACGAGATCTGAAAAACGAAATCACGAATTCAAAGAGTTGGAAGGGAGCAACTCACCACCTAATGCAGAAATCCTCCTAGGCAGTCAGGGAAACGCTGATGAGGGCAGGAAAGAGAGGGGAGGAGGGAGGGCAGGTACAAAGAAGTGACTCTCCACGCTACCACTTCCTACCCTCCCCCTTCGGAGCTCTCACCAACCAGTCTCTGACTTCTGCCTCCTTTCAGGAGTAATAAATACGCATCTGAAGCCAGCCATACCTCCCATGGCAATAACAGCAAGAAGAATGGCTCACATGCCTATTAAATGGCTATTAGGTGCCAGCCCCTTGTAAGGCGCTGTATGTGCATGACCTCATCTAACACTCAAACCAGGTCTTGAAGTTTATGCAGCTGTTACACCCATTTTACTTATGGCAAGCTAGGCGGGTAAAGTAGTTATAAAGCCGAGCCTTGGTTCAAGCCTTGGCGCATCTGACTTTAAAGCCACTCAGATGCTCCATTATTTTTAATGCTACTGAAACTCTACATGAGGATATAATAGGTCCCCCAGGGCAGTGGGCCATGATATAATTACAGTAAAACTTTATTTTTTTTTAAAGATTATTTATTTATTTATTTATTTGACAGAGATAGAGACAGCCAGCGAGAGAGGGGACACAAGCAGGGGGAGTGGGAGAGGACGAAGCAGGCTCACAGCAGAGGAGCCTGATGTGGGGCTCGATCCCATAACGCCGGGATCACGCCCTGAGCCGAAGGCAGAAGCTTAACCGCTGTGCCACCCAGGCGCCCCTACAGTAAAACTTTAATCAGACACAAGGAGGATCCTTCCACTTAGCAAATGCAGTGAGATGCGAGGAAGCAAGGAGGCACAGTGAGGTCTTCAAGGTGACTTTGGTTTCGATCTCTGCTCAGCCCGGGACCACTGAGCTGGGGCAAATTATTCTGAATCTCAGTTTCCTCACTTCTCCAAAGCGGAAACTACTGTTAAGTTCATGGGATTGTTTCAAAATAGTAATAAATCGAGGTTATGCATATAAATATATCCTGCGCTTTTTAAAGTAAATACATTCGTGGGAGACTGTCTCTGAATAAGTGATATCATTTCAGAAATACCCTGCCTTCATTTCATCCTGTTCTGCAAATGCACTGGCTCCTGGCTGGTGTTTTGAAATTTCTCCGCCAAATAGCCAACGAGCTATACAAACAGATAAACGCAGCCAGGGGGAGCTGCTATTTTAAGATATTCTCCAGCTGAAGTGAACAATTGTTTGATGTGTGAATAATCAGCTCTTAATTACATGGTTTGTCAATATTTTAGAAGAATTATCTCATTAACAAGCTGCAGGGGTTAGACTGTGGCACCTACCCTGACTTTGGGCATTTGATGTTTCTGTCAGTAACTGAACCCAAAGAGTTGAATAAAATACAGTTGCTGCCAGTGAGGAAGTGACGTATTATTGAAAAAAGAGGTACTCGTAAAACATACAAAGAGAATACAAAAACGACACAGTGTTCTCCAAATGAGCAGCAGAGAAAGGAGACATGGGGGAATTTCAGAGCAACAGACCCAGGATGGAGAGGTCAGGGGAAGCAGCGGCCAAGGTGAAGGTTTGGCGAGGCTGAGGGAGGAAGGTAGGCACTCACCAGACAGGGCTGAGCAACATGGAAATCTGGAGGTGTGGAACAGCACAAAGGGGTCCCGAGAGGGCAAGGGGGCCAGGTTGCCAGGGCATGGGCAGAATGGAAGTCGAGGCTCTGCTGTCCATGGGCTACACAAACCTTCTCCAAGATCTCTTCTAGCTCTATGACGGTTTCCCCCCAACACACACATACATATTTTGGCCCTACACTGCTACATTCTCCTGAGATTCAATAAAGGTAACACATGATCCCTTATATTCAGGATTCTCTTAGGCCACCTGTAAGGGCCCAGACAGGAAAATAAGCCTCTTGTACTCATGCTGTGTGCCCTGGAGAGGCACCTGGGAAGGATGGTGTCACTCCAAGAAACCCAGTGGGCTCCCTCAGAGAATGCAGGCAACAGCCCATCTCTCTAGTTCCCCTACTTCCAGTTCTTGGGCAGCCTTTTCAAGTCACCCACCTCCTCCATACTGCTGCTCTTAACCAACATTTTTTTTTTAAAGCAGAAGCATCTGGGGCACCAGTCGGTTAAGCTTCTGACTCTTGGTTTCAGCTCAGGTCTTGATCTCAGGGTTGTGGAATAGAGCCCCCGTGGGCTCCATGTTCAGCACAGTGTCTGCTCGGGTTTCTCTTTCTCTCTGCCCCTCCCCACCACACTCTCTCTCTCTCTCAAATAAATAAATAAATCTTTAAAAGAAAGGAAAAAGAACGCAGTGCATCCATGCAGACTGACCCTATGGTTTTGGGCGAAGGACCTCTCATCTGTTCTAGCTCTTGAAAGGCAGTGACTTGGCTTTTTATTAACCTGTCCCTTTGCCAAGTCAAAGTTGAAGTTACTTCTCTTTTCTGCAGGCTAAGAGATGGTGTTGATTGTTTCATAACAACCTATGGGGAGGAATACGGTGATGGTTGCACAACAATGTGGATGTACTTAATGCCACTGAAATGTATGCTTCAAAATGTACAATAAAAAAGTTTTTTCAAAAAACTAAGAAAATTCCTCAAAACACTGAACATACTTACCATATGACCCAGCAACTCACTCCTAGATATATAACCAAGATACATGAAAGCACGTAGCCACACAAATACTTGCATGCAAATGTCCACAAGCAGCACGATTGAGAATAGCCAAAGAGCGGTTAAACAATGCTAAAATCCATCAAATGATGAATAAATAAAATGCAAAATATCTATACAATGGAGTATTATTCAGCCATACGAAGGAGTGAAACACTGACACATGCTACCATGAGAACGAACCTTGAAAACACCACACTAAGTGAAAGACACCAGTTGCAAGAGGTCACATATTTTGTTATTCTGTTCATATGAAATGTCTCAAATAAAGACGGAACGTGGATTAATGGTTGCCAAGGGCTGGGACAGGGATGGAGGAGGGAATGGGGAGTGACTGTGTTAATGCATACAGGCTTCCTTTTAAGGGTGGTGAAAATGCTCTAAAATTGTGCTAATGGTTGCCTAACTGTGGATATAATAAAAACCACTGAATTTATACTTTAAATGGATTAACTTTATGGTATTAAATTTTACTTTATGGTAGTAAATTGTATTCAAAAAAGCTGTGGAGAAAAATAAAAGTGAAGAGGAGCCCAATCCACCAGAGCCTGCGGCATGGTTTTCTATGAACGGCACCAGCGTGGATTCCAGGATTTCCACTCAAGTTCCGGGCAACAGCAGCACTTTCTCCATGTACTCGAATTCCACCTCGAGTCAAAATTCTACCACCTCCCCCCCCGCAAAATCAATAATTACAGAGCTGGTTGAAGTTGGTAAGAGGAGCGCCACCTCCCTACACAAGCCGTTTATTATATGTAACAGTCACTTTGCCTTGAGCATTTCACCAATGTGACATTATCTCTTCCATACAGCCTCCCTGCAAGCACTGGGTCTTTTCTTGTTCTGTTCCACTGCAAACATAAGCTCCAGGTGTAGCACATAGCATAGATACTTCATCATGACAGGGCACAAAATAATAAAACTGAGGAAGAGTGCGGTCCGTTAAATAATATAATTAGTTAAGCTTTCAGCTCCAAGCGGATACAGGGGAAATGCCTCTCACTCTGTGCGTATGTGGTCTGGATCTCAGAGAAAATGGGAAGGCTTTAATAGGTGATCAGAAGTAAGAGATCATCAGGCAGTAAAAAAACCCAGTAAGGACTTTCAGCACTAGCACAGGATTTCCAAATATCAAGATGCACTACCAGAACAGAGAGTGAGTCACCAGTGAGGCAGGGAAAAGACATGCCCAACTTGGGGAGCTGAAAGGAAAAATGTATGGGAAACAAATTTCAGGATACTTTCTGCACTGAATGTTCGGAATGCTCATGAGGTTTGGTGGCAGCCCTTTGTCTGCCCAGGCACACCTGACAAGTGAGTTCATACTACTCTCCTGGGCATTTACAAGTCCTGGGTACAACTCACTGCATGCAGGCAGGTGTCAGCCCGCCCCTCTCCTCCCACGGACATGTCCCCGACCCTGCGGCAGCTCTGAGGAAGCCTATAAAGACAAATGAGCCTTGCACGTGGCCAGGAGAGTGGCCCAGGTCCAGGAAAGAGGAGCCTGCCTGCGCCAGCCCAGTGATTACCAAAGGGAATTAAGCAAGCACTTGCAAGCCTGGCCTCTGAATTTCTGTACTTTGATAGACTTAATTTGTTCTCCTGGGGCTAAATAGCTGGCTGTGTCGCTGCAATTCTATACAGGAACAGTTAGGGAAACCTAATGAGCAGGGAGTGATCTATGACTCCAAAGGGCTCCCACACAGGGAACCATTCTCCCCAGGAGAGAGGGGAGCAAGGCGGGCGCGGCACCAGACACACCTGCCATGTGTAACAATCGGGGCTCAACTGAAAAACGGGGGCTCTATCCTCTTGTTTTCTCCCATTAACTTACACAAAATTTCTTCTTGAGGCACTGCTTGAGAACATTTTCATCTTTGTAAAACAGTTCCCAAATAAGAAATCATCAAGAAACGCCCGTGCCAGGAAAGAGTCACAAGACAATCTAATACATTCCAAACCAGTCTATTCTCACACCTCCTTCATGAGTTTTTGCTGTATCTTTGTAGCACACATACTGTTCTTTATAATATCCTTCCTTAAAGGAATCCACCTCTTCCGTAATTTAAATATTTTTTTTGTACAAAGCTTTGTATTACTCTCAAATGGAGTACCACCAAAATGACCTGAACTCAAATATTAAACTCAGCTCCATTACCCAATGGAAGTGCTGTCTGTTTCCTACAGGGACCAGATGGCTATAGTCATACCGGTGGTGAGCTCCAGACGTGACAGGTCTCTATTCTTTCTAACACACATTACCATTTAACATACTCACAAGATAAAAATATTTGTTTGTGCACTCCCTAAAACTGCACACAGGGCACACATATTGTGCTTAGGGAAAAAGAGAGCGAGTCCATGAGTTGGCAAACTATGCCTGGCCCACTTGTGTATTGATCCCAAGTTAAAAGTGGTTTTCACAGTTAAATTTTATTTTTTTTTAAAGGAGGAACAAAAAGAGGAAGAGAAAAATTATTCAAAATACCACATCTGGCCCCAATAGCCTAACACATTTGCTACTTGCTCTCTATAGACCAGTTTGCTAAGCCCTGATCTAACCCATCTCTTTATCTGACCAATGAGGCAAGCCAAATCCGAACACACTGAATGGCTTAGAAGCACTTGCATACAGGTCTTCAGGATTCTAAGTAACTAAAGGAATTTTACCAAAGAAGCCATCAGTTTAAACGCTTTCAAAATGGGCCTCTGTCCAATCATTTCAACCACATTTTAAGAATTGAGTCTTATCTAAAGCAAACCAAAATGTGAGGATACCCAACTCACCTAAATGGTCTTCGTCCTCCAACACCTGAACTCACCTCTTCTTCTGTTTGCCCCAGAGCCACCCTCCACCCTCCTCCACTGCATACTGGGAGCCCACCTGTGTGCGCCCTGAGCTCTCTGGGGCCAGCAGGAGGAGAGAGGCTCTGTGACAGAGGATCCCCCCCCCAGCACAGCCAGCTGTGGTCACCAAACACTCCCTTGTCCCTCCAGACCTAGAGTGCTGGGCCACTGAGGGCCGCCTGGCAACCCCAGGCCACTAACACAGTCGGACCACCCCTAACCCTGGCCCTGCCTTTGTAAACAGTCGCTTTACTAACCTCACCACCAATTACCCAGCTTGAGAGTGCCATCTGTTCCCTGCGGGGGCCCTGATGACTCCAGCCTTAGGGGCAGTGAGCTCTGGATGCCTGCAGCTGCTTCTGCCACCTCGGGAATGCGGGCCATCCAGGCCTACTCTGAGCACAATGCCTCTATTATAGAACTGCACAGCTGGACGGGGCCTTGGACCACCTGATGATTCACTCTCTTTCTCCAAAGTGAGCTGCTCCTGAGCTGCCCAAGACCTAGAGGAGTCCCAAAAATGCCCAGAGAGATTCTAGTGATGAGTTATAACAACACACCGCCTTATAAAAAGGCTTTTTTTAAGTCTTCAACTTAATTTAATAAAATCTGAGCAGCTGGTATGTCACAGACACTGCGCTCGGTGTTTCAGACGCACAGATGATCAACAATCAATCCTCATGTTATAAATGAGAAAACTGAGCCTCAGAGAGTCTGTGGTGCTTGTCAGAGCTCTAAGAGGTTGTGCGGGAGTCTCCCCAAACCCTCTTCACGCAGCCAGGTCCCCGCCTGAAGCCACCTGTCACCTCTGCGGCTGGCCAGCAATACCCCTTGCCCCCCCCCCGCCATGGCGCCCTCTCCAACAACATAGCAAGGACACCCTCTAGTCCACCCATGGCCGGCCCGGCCACATTATACAAATCAGGAAACAAGAAGGAGAAGGCCAGGGCCAGGGGCGGAAAGTTTCCTGATGTAACAGGGCAGCTCCCTCACAGCCTCATGCGCACCATCACGTTACCTGGACCGCCAACAAAGCCAACTGTCTGGTACCTCCGACCTGGGTGCGAATCCCTAGGCAGGTGCATTCACCATGTCTTTACAGCATAAATCGAAATGGCTGCTGTGGGCAGTGGTCCCTCCTCTGAACATTCTGTCCGTGAACCTGGCGTGGAAGAGAACACCAGGGCTCCCTGCGCCTGGGTGGGAAGTCCTGGCAAGCAACTCCTATCAAGTTATGTTATTGATTTTAAGGCATACTGAGTGGGGAAAATGTTTTCCTATGTCCCATTTTATATCTGCTCATGAATCTGAGGAATCAGAAGCCCTGCCTGACTTTGGCTGTGCAATCACGGGCAGGTCACTTGACTTCTCTGTTTCACCTGAAAACTGGAATAAGGATACTACTTAGCTCACCTACACCTCATCCCATCCCTGCCTTCTCCCTACTCTGAGAATCAAGGAACAGAGAGGTGAGATAGAAACTGAAATCTCAGATAAGACTGGATTCCTCTTTTCCCTCTGCAAGATGAGGATAATAGTAATAATCACTACTTCAGAGTCTGGGAGAGGCTCAAATGAATATGTGCAATGCACTGAACAGCACCTGGCACATAGTAAGTGCTATATGTTTGCTATTATTATTATTAGTTTCTTAATTTACAGAGATCTTAGTTAAGAGCCAACTCATGAAGTGATGTGAAGATTAAGTACTCAAAATAACTGCACTTGTATAATACAAAGGTATTCAATAATCGACAAGGCACTATACAAATATATGGCTGAAAACATAAAAACAAGTTGATAGTGTGATTTACTTCTATCCACCTAATTCAGATGGTAAAAGACTTCAGGGCTGTTGCCTAGAAATCTTTAAATTGGCCTAAAACTATTTAAAAGATAAACATGACCAATGTATATAAGATACATGAATTTTATGTAAACGATATATTAATAATGACTGAGTTTTTAGCCACTAATTTTTATTGTAAAAGACTGAAATATCCTGGTTTCTGTAGCACTTACACCGATGTCCTCTGCAGCGCGCATGCTGGGGGCTGGCTGTGACCACAGCCATCCCAGATCTCACTGTGTCATTCAGGTACCGGGAAACGCTCAGCGAGCCCTCCTTTAAAAGTGAGGAGGTCACATACGGCACAGGCTGAGGGTCACTCCCCTGGATGACACTATGCCACCCAGAGACCTTTTCATCGGTTTGGCTCCTGGGACAAATCTGGAAGTTTTCACTTTCATTTAGAAAAAGAAAACGCTCTGCTTTCCCTGCACAGGGGTGGCTCCTCTGATTTCTTCCACTCTGAACTCAGGCGGGGAAAGAATGCCCCGTCAAGAGGCCCCTTTCCTCCTTCCAGGAGGTCTGGACGCTCACAAAGCCCAGTTATTTGTTTTGCCGAACTGTGTATACATTGAATGGAAATGTTTGTTTTCCATGTCCCACTTTACGTCTCTAAAGACAAATGATTAAAGAATTATTTCAGGGGCATTTTTTTCGCTCATCCCCTCCAACCCGGTCCCATCAAGCAGCCTCACTTCCTGCCTTTTAACTCACATTCTGTCGGCAGATCATCCACTCTTCTTTGTTGACCTTTGCGTGGACAGTGTTGCTTCAAAACCCTTCTTCAAAGGAAAGGTCGAAGTGAAATGTCGCTGGGCAGCATGCCAGATGGCCAGGCGGGCACCGGCTCCCAGGGCCAAGGTGACCTGTGGCGGCGTGATGAGGTGCCAAAGACAGGTGAGGCGGCGCCACAGCTGGACCACCTGCCCTCGTGCTGGGGCACACCCGCGCCCTGAGAAGCCCCGTCCTGCTGCCCGCTCTGTGACCAACTGCAGGGTGTGCGGAAAGCTACGGGGTCCCTGCCCTGGGTGGGGCTTGTCATTTCACAGGGGAGAAAGGAAATATGGAAACACGTACCGAGAGCGCACGCTGGGGAATCCTGATGCACAGGGGGGGATGGGAAGCTGAGAGCCAGCACCACAGAGGTGGGACAGAAGGGAAGAGGCAGGGGCCAGAGGGGAAGGGAGGGTCCACGGGACGTAATAAATGATGGAATATTAGAGGCAGGGGATGACAGCAAGTCAAAGTGAACTCGAAAACCTCAAGCCTGCTTGACAGGGACACGGAGGATTCCTCAAGAAGTGATGTAAAGAAAAACACCTCGGGGCGGAGAATCCTAGGTCTGGGTTTGGAAGCACCAGGATTGAGGTGAGGGCGAGGCCTGCGCGAGGCGCTGCGGCTGTGACGGTGGGAGCCCACCAGCCTCTCCGCTCTGGTTCGTGATATATGGACGGGTGAGAAGCATATGAGAGAAGAGAATCAGCCACAAGGTAGACCAAACAGACCACCTAGAGACAATTAACACGGACACACAATGGACAGAGGCCAACTCAGTACATGAAAAATTCAACTCTGCAAAATGCGATCGAGGCTAAAACCAGACTTGGAAGGAACACACAGCGGCAGAAGCTACACTGAGTAAAGTCTGCTACGGATAAGGGCTGACGGATGCAGAAAACCCCTCCTGAAAATGGAAATGGAAAATAATTTACCCTGATGAGAACGCTTTCAGAAAAAATGCAAAATTTAAGTGGTCTATCTGTGCTCCAGAAAACTTAACTGACTTAAACTGAAGTTCACTCAGGGAAACAGCTTCATCACCAATTTATCTGTGATGATATTGTGAAGAAAATGTGTATATTCACCTAGTCAAAACAGTCTCAGATCAAAACGGTGTGTCCGGCAGAGCCCACGGACGGCCCGCAAGCAGCTGGGGCCTCCCCATGAGAGGGGAGTGCTGACAGGGTCGCGGCTCCCTGGGAGACCACAAGGCCCGTAAGAGCCTGCGGGGAACATTCACATTCTGGGAGGCTGAGGAGGGAGTGAAGAGGAAAAGAGCAACTTAGGAAGAGTCCAAAAGCAGATGGACTCTCCGAAGGAAAGAGTGTGGCTCCACGCGTTTCCTCACCGGCCACACCCTCACCCTTCAGAGGTGCCAAGAGCCACGTCTTCATGCTAGCTTGACAGTCATCAGATCAAATAGAGGAAACCTAGTTAATCTGAATTTCATGCAAACAAAGAACAAAGCCTTGGTGTAAATATGTTCCAAATGTATCATAATTATGTCCCAAGTATGCCAACAAATACTTTTTTTTAGAAAAAAAAAAGTTATGCTAGAAAAGCATCCATTGCTTAGCTATAACTCAAATTCAACTGGGCATCAGTATTGTTATTTGCTAAATCCAATAACCCTAGCTTGGTGCTGATGGCTCAGGCCCGAACACCTCACCCCTGCCACACACCCGCTTGCCCACGGCCATCAGCCCCGATTTCCACAGACTGCCTCTCCGCAAAGGCTCTTCCACAGTCCCCGCAGTGAGTGGTGACTCCCCCTCCCACACTGTGCTGGAAGGAGCCTCCTGCACAGACCCAGAAAAGGAGAGAGTCTGCAGGAAAAGGGAACGACCAACCATATTAACTATTTCAGAGAGACAACGGGGGTGAGGAATGATGACAGATCACTGAATCTAATTAGAAAAAGAGGCAACTGTGAGCAGTTTTAGTACAGTAGTTAAGAGCTTAGCTTTCAGATCAAAGTAGATGGGAAGAGCACGGCATCCACTCTAGTTGGTTTCATCGTGAAAAACACAGGGTTCTCAGCCAACTGCTTACATCTTCACAGTATCCGCAGAGAACCCCAAGGAATTATGCCCCACAAAGGGCGAGCACTCTGGTACCTCGGTGCTAGCACCTGCAGGGACACAAGCAGTATTTGCCGAATGAATGAATGACTTCTATACTTCTCAAAGAGCTTGTTTTAAAAATCTGAAATCTTATATTATCATCGAAAATGCATGCCCAGGGTGAATCGTAACACTTCTTGGCAGTCGCCACAGTAGCTAACAGTGTCTGCTCTTCAGTTCATCAGCGGAGGGCTGTTTGTGGTAGGTATCTGTGCCGGACCTAAACCAAACAAATGAACAAAACACCTGCTATTCCACCTGATGAAGCACATGTTAAGATTCACATAAATAAAGCAGAGAAGAAAGGCTACCACCTCCCAAACTGAAGGGAATCTGGTTCGGAACGCATTTTTTTTTTCTATGCCCCTTTATCTAACTGCTGTAACCGTTCCTTAGTTATGGGAGCGCTTAATCAAACAAACATCTAAGAACAACAAAATTTTCTTATTTAAACATAAAAGTATTTTCAACCCTGCACCAATTTCCCTTGATCTGTGCTGGAAGAAATCCCAGGGACACCTTACCAAAACAATAAACTTCAAATAAAAGGGGGACATATATTTTTATAAAGAGTACTGTATACTGCTTCTAACTTAGGAAAATCTACAGTATACTTTGCATTTTTCAAAAGAACCAACCCTTTATTTGCTTTGCTACTGTGGAACTTTCCATTCTGCTACAAGGCCCCAAATTTAGAAATTACAAACAAACTCGTGCCTGGACAAAGTGAAAGCTGTATTTAGCTTATGGATATGCTAATTCCTGGCATAAAACACACACTGTGTGCCTCTGCTGCTAGACTTCTAGGTATTTTATGACCGAGTTAAAAGACTTAAGCTGAAAGGGGCGCCTGGGTAGCTCAGTCGTTGAGCGTCTGCCTTCGGCTCAGGGTGTGATCCCGGTGTTCTGGGATCAAGCCCCGCATCAAGGCACCTCCGCTGGGAGCCTGCTTCTTCCTCTCCCACTCCCCCTGCTTGTGTTCCCTCTCTCGCTGGCTGTCTGTCAAATAAATAAATAAAAATCTTAAAAAAAAAAAAAAAAAGACTTAAGCTGAAAGGGAGTTTATGTGCAAATTAAAATCAAAGGTTTGTCGTACCAATGCCTGAAAGACTCCATTTGGAACTTAAACCTATGTTCTTAGTATTAATTTTTTCCAAAGTTGGTCCAAAGGAATAGATCTCCGTCCTGACACGGAGGACACTGGTGCCAGGTCTGGCTGTCTGCCACTGCCTTGCCACTTCTAAAGACGGACGCCACAGCTCCTCACGCAGAGCTGAAGATACAGATTTTACTATTAATCTTCACCAAACATCACGGATGCTTAACGTTGCTTACCGCTCCCGTGAATTAAGAGCATAAACTCAGGAGACTGTCAGGGGCAAGAAATAAAATGCATCCTACTGGTGGAAAGAACCACCAACTACCTCAGATACATAAGACTGACCGATTTTTTCACAGCTAGGAATTAGTTAATGCAACCGTCATGTTTCTTGGCGTCCTAAATTCTCCCTGCTTTCCAAAGGCTGACACCAACACCACCACTTTCAAGTCAAACCTATACTTTGTGGAACTACAGAGTGTCCAAGCTGGAAGGGAGCTGAGATGTTCGGGGCTGTCTGCTGGACCTGCACTGATGGTCCTTACCTGTCCGTTTGCTGAGGAACCTCGTGGGAGGAGTATATGTGTGCATTTCTGGACAACACATGTGCCATCTCTACCACCATTAGAAGGTAAACAGAAGAATGGGGAATGATACACACAGGGAACTGACTGCTGAGTATGTAGCTGCGAGTCAAGAGCACTGGTCGGCCACTCTCTGGGTTCTCAGATGCCCTGAAAGCTGCTGTCTGCCTGAAAGATGAGCAGTGCAAGGCTTGGAGCAGGTCCCTGTGCCCAGTCAGCTCTGGAGCCAGAGCCAAAACCCAGGTCTATCTGGCACCAAAGCCCATCCAGGTAGCTCTAAGTCAGAGGAGCCCTTGCCCTATCTTATAATGTCCACTGCTGATCTCTTTAAGTTAATGACCTACATTTAAATGGCAGTATGAAACTTCATAAATTATCAACAGTCAAACACAAGGTCAATTCTAGAATTCAAATAAAATTCCATACACAATATATGGGTCTGCTTTGATTAAAGGGACAGTGAACTTGACAGTCAGAGGGGGCTGAAAGCTCCCCTTTCCCTGTGTCTCTTCTCTGAGGCCACCTTCCCTCCAGGGTGGACCACTCCTGATGGCATCCCGGGCTTTCTCCACAGCCCTGGCCAGTGATCCAGCTGGACTCCACCTCTTACTCCCACCCAACTTGGTCAGGGTTAGCCGGAGCAGAGCGACTCACTCAATGGGCTCCCACATTTGAAGCCAAATGCACGAGCCAGTTACAAGCACTGCACTGGAGGGGAGGAGAGGGTGCGGAGGACGCAGAGCAGCTGGAGAAGTAAGGACTGGGCACAAACCGCAGGGCAGCGGTGCCTGTGTGGGCGTGCCCTCTAAGGTCCCAGGTAAGGGAGGACAGGGTGGAAGGAAAACCCAGAGAGGGCAGGGGAATCTCCTGGAATTTGGTTCCAAGGGGCCTGTGCCCGTCTTGGGGTTGCGACTCACTTTACGAGGACCACAGAATGTAAGTAAGACAACTTGAATGAGCACCCTAGGCCCCGAGTTTATCCTGCTCCTCTCCGAAATGCCACGCAGCCCAGCTTTGGAGAGCAAAGAACGTAAGAAATAACATCTCGGTCAGACTTGGTGTACTCTGGCCGAGAGTCCTGTCTTTGGCCACAAAGCTTGCTTTGTGAGCAGGCCTGTCCCATGACAGCACTTGCAAAGGATTGCTGATAAACTCCAAAGACCCCTGGCTCCACCCAACTACCAATAACGACACTCTTCTCGAGCCCCCTGCCCTTCTCCGCCTCTACTCCCTCGGCTTCTGTCAATTTGTCACCAGCCGCAGAAAGCACTCTTTGCTTCGTGTTCTAAGACACTTGCAAGTCCTGACAAGGGACAATCTCTGACTTGCACAGCTGGCTGATGAATCCGCGGCTCACCTTGCCATGGCCTGTGGGGAGCTTCAAACTCTGATCACACTTCCTTCCCTTAGCACTGCCACACCGGACAGTCCCAAATCTCCCAGTCACCCCTCTTATAAACTCTCCTCCATTCCCAAACAAAAGCAAAGTCTTCTTTGGGACTTGCAGACTAGAAATTTCCCCTCTTCTGTAATACAACCCTTATCGGATTTCTGTCCAGAGAGCAGATATTTAAGACATCTGAGCTTCAGCTGTACAAGAGAAGTCTGTTTTTACAAATTTGACTATTTGCCATCCTTTGTCCTCCTTTGAACCTTACGTGAACTCAGTGGTGCAGCTGAGTGTGTGCTGTTCAATACACCGGTGTGTTATTTTTATACCCACACATCTGCATGTCTAACTAAGAAAACTGTCACAGGCCAGATCGCGTCCACTACGGCAAATCTAAAAGACCTTGAGCAGAACGCCCTTAAGAAGGGGGTCCTTGAAGTTGAAGCCCATGAAAGGTGCCGGGTGTCCCACCGTCTGTCCCCAAGCTAGCCTACCCCGGGACGGGGCGAGGGCTGAGGAGCAGCGGTGAAGGGAAGGCTGCTCCCGAGCAGAGAGCAACGTGAGTCTGTGACCATCAGCTATCAACTGCTGTCCCCTCCTGGAAGTCAGGCACTCAGTGCCCCATGAAGATTCACCACTGCCGGAAGAGCAGTGACCCTTCCATACCCCCCACACTGCTTCCCCTGTCACAGCCCATCAAAAGCAGCAAACTTTTTAAAAAAGAGTCACATATTCTCTTTTCTCTGCTTGCAGTACCTGGCAGCAGGCAAGAACCCGCCCCTTCTCTTTCAGACCTCTTCATTCCACTGCGGAGAAATAGGTCTCTCAGAGGAGGTGGGGCAGAAGCAGAAGCAAGAACACTGGCAAGGGTTTCCAAAAACACCGTCTCCAGAAGACCAGTCTTGCTGCTGCTGCTGAGGGCTCATCCCAAACTCAAGCTGGGTGGGTTAACACAGGCCAGCTTGCTTTCCTTTCCCTTTGATGGGACCTGTGTATGTTTTGACGTGTAAGGCTGGCTAGTCCTTTGAAAAGTCACCTCTCTCAAGCTCCTTCCCTGGTGAGATAGTTTGGGACTGAAACTTCTCATGGCCTATCCCGACATTCCAAAGCCTCCGCAGGAGACGCCCCACACAACCGGACACTGCTGCCAAGCGCGTGACACCGGCAACCGGCTGCCCCTGCTAGGAAGTTCTTGGCCTTGTCCAAGGGTAAACATCCACCAGCACAGCATGGGGCCGCGAAACCCTTGTCTGAGACTGCTCACTCCTTCCAGAGATGCACTTAGGAAACACACAATTCTGACCAATACAGGCTCTTCTGGAGCGTTCCTAAGGGGGAAGGGGTGGGAGTCTGGTGGACCATGTGGATGCTGGTTACCAGGTACTTTTTTTTTTTTTTTTTTACAGGAGCCACTGTGCTCCCCTGGCTGCACTAATGGCCTGGCTCATCATTTCTGAGCTAATGCAGGCCAAGGTGACACTTCTCAGTCAAGAGCTGTGCACCAACCCAACGCCAGACCTGTTTTCTACTACAGCAGATTACCACTTTCCCACTCCACACCTACTTTTGTAGTATAGACATCAAGCCACATGGAGCTCTTCAGTAGCTCCATAATCATGCAATGTCACCAACTTCCTGCTAAGGGCTGGAACCCCCAAAGACAGCAACCTAATCCAATCTCTTCCAAATCCAAAAGCAGAAAATGTGGCTCAGCCTTGCCCAAGATCACCTTAGTCCATGGCTAGGCCAGTGGCATGGAGGTCTCTGGACTTCTGGGCTTTGTCTAACTGACGGGGGAGCGGCAAGCCTGGGGGTACTTGGGGAGGAAGATGTGATGAGTCCCCTGTGGCTAGGCAGCAAAGGACAAAAGGGCTCCAGGAGCTAACCACCTTTCACTGAGCCATCTTTAGAGCCCATGCTGCCCCCTACTACATCTGACTCCCTTGCACGTTCATAAAAACATCCCCTATCCCACAAGTTACCCCTTGTCGTGTTCAGACAATACACAGACGTGCATGAAGAGTGGAACCTGTGTCGGATGCCATAACCGGTCTCCTTTACAAGGCATTTTCTACTCCTTAAAACATGTCTTAATTTCCTTACCTGGCTGCTCTGCTGATCTAGAAAGACCTATCTCTGCCAACGTGACGAGTGCTAAAAAGCAGAGTGACATTCACAGGCCCGACTGCAAAGTTTCACCCCTGTAAGCAGCTCATCTTAACACCTGGTGAGACAAAGAATGTGCAGGTTTTTCGAGTCTGAAAAGTATAGAAAGGCTGATTAGAAACCACCCTCTACATTCCTGTATGAGATGCCAGAAATAAAACGTGATCGTCCCAAAGAAACGATGCCATCATGGGATTTCATAAACGCAACACATGTGGAAGGCAAAAGGCAGAAACTACAAAAAAGCACAGAGTATAGGGCACGGGTCAGCCCGCCCCATGCCCTGATCCCGCCATCACCACTGCCATCCCCACTGCCATCCCCGGAGCTCCCAAGAAGGTCCAGTCTTGGCTCACAAGTGTTTACAGAAGTGATGGCAAGTCTCAAATTTTACAGAAAAATGTAAATGATGTTTCTATATACCATTTGACAGAAAGACTTCTCATAATTATATAAATTAAGGAACCCAGGCAACACAGCAAAAATAAAAATCATACACACCGAATTTAGTAACACTCTGTTCCCATGGCTCCCCCCTCCTGCCTTTTTTCCCCCTGTGAACAGGTACAAGAACGCCATTCACATCAAGGAATTTTGGAGGAATTCTGAAGATTTTCACAGCATTTGCTATGAAACATGGGGGAACAGGAACATATCAAAGCTTTCTGAGAAACTGTTCTGCTTACCTTCTTTCTTAAACTTTAAATATCCCAAAGCCAATACGTGTCTTAGGCACAAAGCCTCTAACTAAATGACTATCAAAAGCAGCCAAGTTCTTCTCTGACTACTCAAACGCAAGTCTCTCCCCTTGGCCAAGCCCAGAGTCTCTGGGAGGCAGATGGGATCTACGCCTGAGCACCCCTTTTACCTTCAGCTATCCATCTCTATAACTGCTCAGAACCAAACACAGGAGGGGCTTAAACACCTGAGCATCCACCCAAATGCATGCCCTCCTTTGCGAGGTGGCACCCTGATTTATGGTCTTCTGAGCAGGGGACGTGGAACCTCGACACCCATACCCGCTCTGGCACCGCCATGCCCCATCCCTTGGCACGTCTCCCCCTGCCCCTTAATTAGAAAGCTCCTGACATTCATCTCTTGCATTAAGAATTTCCTGACTAAGAGAGAACAAGTAGGAACCTCTCCTGAGCCCATTGCACCACTCCCCAGCCTTCTGGAGGAATCGCTTTGCATGTTAATTTACACCTACTCCTTTACCAGCAAAGTAATAACACATGTATGTGCAGCCTCTGGAACTGGATTCCTCCCTTGGCAGAAACCTCCCTGATGGCTGAAGCTTAACCCTTTATATACCAATCCTGATATAAAATATATAGCTCACATTTATTGAATACCAGGCAATATTCTAAACTCACTTGATATATTTAATAATTTAATCCTCAACACAGTCTACAGTGTGGGGGACTGTAATTTTCTCCAGTTTTCAGACGGGGAAACCAAGGTACAGAGCTGCAGATGGTGATGCACACCGACCTCCTGAAATGGGGAGGGTTGTTGGCCGCTCTGCTGAAGTATCCCAAACCACGGTGGTTATTTACTTCTTGCATCTCCTTTTATGTTATTCTACCACCTTCCTACTGCTAGGGCCTCGGCTATCACTTCTCCCCAGGGTTAGAAGCCCCACCTCTACAGTCTGACTTACCACTTCCTATCTGCAGTCGGCTGTAAACAGATAATCAGGTTGGTCAGGAATGAGTACACCAACGGGCCCCACACCCCTCCCACCCCGGGGAACCTGAAGCCTATGGGCTCTGGGACAAAAACTGCTTGACCTCTTGAAAAGGCATCTTTTGAGCATTTACTCAATACCAGGGACTGCTCCAGGTCCTGGAGCCACAAAGACAAATGTGCCTGGGTCCTGTCCTTGGGAGCTTAGGTCTTCTGAGTTCCAGGTTCCAGAGGTGGACAGATGCCTGCTCATCCAAGAGATCCCAGGAGCTGGTTAGAAATGCCCACTCCAGACCTGCTGAATCAGACCTGCATCTCAGGGAGATCCCCAGGGAATGATCTGTGTGCGTGTACCGGTCTCAGTAGTTTAGGGCCTCCTGAAGTCTGACCTTAGGCTATGAAAGGCACTATTACATTATGCAAGTTATTTAACTTACATCCTTACTGAAATGCATCCCTTTTCTCTCTCCTTAATGCCTGCCCTATTACATCTGTCCAATCCATATGTGTGTGCTTACTTCCATGCTTTCTAGACAGTGATGGAAGAGCAAAAGTAGTAAGGAAGGGGCATATTGCAAAATCCATCCACCACACACAATACAGTCAAAGTCTCTTGCTTTGCATGTTACATTTCCAGAAACAAAATATGACATGGTTGTTCTCGTCCCTAGCTTTAAATTTTATCTTATTAGTGTACAACTGCATCTATAATAGGTGTGGGCCTTTTGTGATATCTAGACCTAGCAGGACTTGGCTTCAGGCCACAGAATTTTAAAGGAGCCTATATCCATGCTCATACACATAATACAGTGGGCCATAAAGTCCTGTGAGCTCAAGAGCAGGTCTTGTCTAGTGGCAAGAGCATTCTAGAAGAAGGGGAGAGAACCACAGTTTCTGAGCCATTTCTCATTTGAACTTGGGGCGGTGCTGCTTGCTCCCACAAAGCATCAGGATGGAGGGATGAGCCCCCTTCCTCTATCCTTGCTCTCACTCTCTCTCCACGGCAAATGGTATTTCCTTCACGTGCACAGTCACACACACCTTGCTGGAAAGAGACCCCTGTGGGGGAGCCAACACCCCTAAGTAGCTCCAAACCCCCCACCAGCTCAAAGGCTCTCTGGGATGATTGAGCAAGAACTCCCTTGCAGATCCTCAAGGCAATATGGTTAACAGACAGCCAGAAGTAACAGGAATCTGGTGGGACTTTGCACAGAGTATGTTCTCCTCCCCAGCCTCTGCCCTCAGTCAAAATCACCCAAGAAATCTAGGGTGGCAATTCCCTTGTCTGACTCATCAGACCACAGACCTGAGAGACTTTCAGTAATCAGGCCTGAATCCTGCCACAAACTATTCCTGATAATTTCCAAAATTCCAATTGTATCCAACTCTAAGACTAGTAAAGCATTCTTCCCAATTCAAATCAGAGTACTCAAAGAATTAATGAATGTTCTTGCCTAATATCACCCAAGATTGCCCTCTAGAAAGAAAGAAATGTCTTCTAACAAAAGTGGGGTTTTTTTTAACAAAACCAACTGCTACAAATTTGAGGTTATAGATTTATGAGGGATGTTACACAATTACAATTACAGATTATCCCCTATGTCAAATAATATTAACATATGTAAGAGCATAAAATCAAGTTCATGAGGGTTCTTCTCAAATAGTATCAGTAGTGGTGGGAATATCTGTTTCTCACAGATGAATTTTTAAAAGACTGTAAACTAAGTACTCTGAATTCTTACAATAAATTTATTATTATTGAGAAGCATAATAAATAAAAGAAGTTTACAAGAAACAAGGACAGATATTTGTACAATGTTTCAACAAAGTAGGCAACTTATCTTGTTCTGATTCTCTTCTGTTACTATGCTCTTGCTCACAGAATCAATTCCCCTGATTTACAATTGTTTTAAGAATTGTATACACAGGGGAGCCTGAGTGGCTCAGTCAGTTAAGCATACGATTCTTGGTTTTGGTTCAGGCCATGATCCCATGGGTCCTGGGACTGAGCCCTAAATGGGGCTCCATGCTCAGCAGGGAGTCTGCTTGAGATTCTCTCCCTCTGCCCCTCTCCTCCCTTCCAAATAAATAAGTAAATCTTAAAAAAAAAAAAAAAGAATTATATACACTGACTTGGTACCTAAAAATATTTATCTTCTAACCAAAAAAAAAAAAAATCAAATGATTCTCAAGCAAGACTCCAGTTTATATAAAATCCATTCAAACTTTTCAAGGAAAACTTTAATGATATGATTGCTACTACTAATATTATATTTTCAATACTCTGTTCAATTTTAATCCACCAGACTTGAAAGTCCAAAAATTAATATTTCCATTAATGCATCTTTTCTCCCTTTTCTTCCCACAAATCCTTAACTCTGAAAGGCTCATCTTTCAGATAGGTTCTTCCTCAAATCACAGTGAATAAAATAAACTCAAAAAAAGACTTTTCAGAATGCTGAAATTAACAAACGTTTGGGCCATCTCTGAAAAATCACACGTAGCCTGACCAGGGCACCTTTAAACCACCAGCACGTGAAGGGAGCGAAAGACGGAGCCCACCTTGTTTCCATCGGCAGGAAACCACACCAAGAACTCACACAGGTCTTGCCCTGTGTCCCTATGCACCTTCTTGGGAATCATCACCAACAAGAATGTCCACTTCAGTTAGAAACCCTCAAAGCACCACGAAAAGAAACCTCTATCCCCTCACTGCCTTTGTCCAAATCGGTCTGGACACAGAATGCATCCCATGCCCCAGCCCAGCAAACCTGAAATTCAGGCCACCAAGGCGAGGTGGCCGGTGGGGTTGCAGGCTAACATGCTCAAGTCTCACAGCGTTTGCAAACTGCAAGCTGCCACCAGGATTTTTTTTTTTTTTTAATGTGCAACAGAAAAGATTAAAAATTATCAGAAAGCACCACAGGTACAATAATGGGTGATGTTGTTGCATGGAAACGTTCATTTTAATCTATAGACATGTATGTCCCTGTGTGTGTACTTGATCACGATATAAACTGATTTGTTACTGTGGACTGCAGCCACCGGAGTCTGCAAGCCGCCACCCTCAGGAGAACCAGTGTGTGGGTGCCACCAGTTTATCCCAAACAGCCCGAAGAAAGCTTTCCCAAAGACCAGGCTTCCAGAACCCTGTGTGGACGGCATGGTGGAAAGGCTGCGAATACAGCTCTGAAAACTAAGTGCCTGTGTCCTTCTGATAGGAATGAAACGATCTGACCTAGGACAGGTACGCGTGGCTGTAACATTCACCCTCCCTGCAAAAAACCACCAAGACTAGGGCCATTTTCAAAGCTAACCTACATTGCAGGTAAGGATGAGATACTGTGTTTTTAAAGAACTTATAATTGAGAAATCAGGACAATGTACAGGCAGTTTCTCATGGTAGTATTAATACTCAAAGATGAGACATCCTGGACAAACCAGGCAAAAATTCTCAACAACGGGACAGAACAAGCTGCTCCAATGGTACATCGGCTACAGAGTATGTGAACAGATATGATTTTACCCCATCTGTGAAAGTGCCTAAGAGCCAGCCCAGGAAAAATTAACATTCTGATACTCTAACTTCAATAGCAGAGGACTATTCCAAAAACAGAAACGTCAAAGTCACTCATTCACAGTATGATTTGTACCAAAGTACAAAACGTGGAACATATTTGTACCAAAAAACAAAGTAAGCCCCAAACTGAGATGCCAGGGCAGAAGTACAATAGAAATTTAAAATAATTTATTGTTCTTTCCACCTGCCAAAATGTTACTATTTAGTCCAAAAACATTCCTCCTTTAAAATACTACTGTCTTATTGGGGTGCTTGGGTGGCTCAGTTGGTTAAGTGTTGGACTCTTGATTTTGACCTGTCATGATCTCAGGGTTGTGAGATCCAACCCCGCATCAGGCTCCACACAGAACATGGAGCCTGCTTAAGAGTCTCTCTCTCCCTCTCCCTCTGTCCCTCTCTCCCCTCCCCAATTGCACATGCTCTCTCTAAAAATAAAAAAATAAAAAATAATATTATTTTACTAACTATGAAAATATCCATTCAACAAGTATTTGTTAAGCATTATTTTAGGTGCTACATACATATCAGTAAACAAACCAAAGTCCAATTTTAACAGTGTTTCCTTTCTGTGCAAACATATATCTCTCAGATAAGATAATACTGAACACAGAACACTGCATCCAGACTTTACTTGCACTTTTAACAGCAAAGTTTTTCCCAGAAGACTAACTATTCTTTGAAAATGCCATTTTCAGGGCACCTGGGTGGCTCGGTTGAGCATCCAATTCTTGGTTTCTGCTTGGGTCAAGATCTCGGGGTCGTGGGATCAAGCCCCACCTCAGGCTCCATGCTCCACAGGGAGTCTGCTTGATATTCTCTCCCTCTCCCTCTGTCCCTCTGACCCCCTAAAATGAATAAACAAATCTTTAAAAAAAAAAGAAAGAAAGAAAATGCCATTTTCATTGGCTACCTAATATTCCATCCTGGATGGTGTCATAATTTACCAAAAGACACTTCTAAATGCTTAACACAAGAAAAAACACAAACAAGAGACATAGTTAAATACAGCATGAAAAACCTAGATTTAGGACCTTAGGTAAGGGAGAAAAATACAATCTTACCAACTCACAGAGCCTGGGCAGCGGACATCAACACAGTCACACCTTTGTCACCATGCACCACATTAAGGTGTAGTTTGTGAATCTCCCTTTATAAGCCTCACTCCCTCTTTGATCCAAAAGAACATTGTCTGCACAGAACAATAGGTTTTCATTTCAATTTCCCTTCTTTTCAGGAAAGGAAATGTTTGCACTTCAAAGGATTTCTTTGAAGAGCAACCCTCCGGTCCTGGCCCATCCAGGTTAGGAGTTCCGTGGCCTCAGCAGGGTGTCCACAGTCTGGGCGGCTGCCCACCCTGTCACTCTCAAGGCCAGCTCCTTCAAGGAGAAGGTCTGGTGCAGGAGAAGAAAAAATAAACACATGGAAAAATACTTGAGGCTTTTGATCACGCCCTTCAGAAGCCCTTTTTCACACATAAGGCAGGTTTACAGCTCAGGGAAACTGAGGTACAATGGATGGGGAGCTGTGGACAAGGCGATAGCAGCTTCTTGGAACAAAACCATTCCAGATCCCAGATCCTACTCAGCGAAGACCCCTTCCAGGCCAGGAAAAAGTGAGCCCCTTTCAGTTATCGCTGGTGATGACAAAGAGGGTGGTAGCCTGCATAAATGAAATGCAGGAGCAAGATCCACACTTCCCAAGAAAGTTCTGAATCCTTCCCCCAGGAACTTTTGGGCAGCATAGTCATTGACAAAGAGCAAAATTCACAATTTAGAATTTTACCCCCTATTTCTCCACTGGCCCTCTAGCAGGGGCCCAAGAGGTTCAACAACAGGCAAGCCTAACAAGTATGTTAAGTAACCACAAGATACTTGCCAAGAGGCCAGCACCATTTCTCTGGATTGAGGCCCATGCCCATCCTCCCCCCTCCGCTAAGTCTAGGAAGTCAGGGGTATATATACATCGGACAAGAGAGGACCTGCAACACTTCTTTTCAAGTCTTGAACAAGTTCTGGGTATTTACTAGTGATCTCCACCCTCCCCTACCCCGAGGTGGTTAAGTTCACCTGCTCAGGTGGGCAACCGCCCCAAGAGGTGGGCAGGGGCAAGAAAAAGGTTCCCCTCTGCTCCACTCCAGACAGGGAGCCTGTTCCTCCCCATACCCCAAGGACACCATGGGCTCCTGCCCTGCACGTCTGCGTTGTGGGTCTGGGTGACCAGGTCACCCCGAGCGAAAGCCTTCCACACCCACATTTCTGCAAGCCCTTTACCCAGCCTAGCGCTAAGCCTCTGTGCTGGAATTACAAATGATTTTTATTTTCCCCTTCTCTTATTTTTCTGTAGTTTCCAAATTTTTCACAATGAGCATTCTAACTTTCAGAAACATTTTTTCTCAAAAAGGCTTATGAGTTGGAAATTTAGACCATAGTTCCTTTGAAAGATCATCTCCCCCACACACAAAATTACATATATTTTATGTATATAGATGGCTAGGAAGGACATTATCTGGACAACTGAAAGTCGAATAGGGACTGTTGACTAGATAACAATGTGAATCAATGTTTAATTTCCTGATTCGGGTATCATACTGTGGTAATGCAAGAGAACATCCTTATTCTTAGGAAATACACACTGAAGTCTATAGGGGTAAATAAAAGGGCATGATGTCTTCAGCTCACTCTCAGATCATTCAAGAAAAAACACATACAGGTGTGTGCAGACAGATCGATGGAGCTGCAGATACTTACACAGAAAGTTCTTAGAAGGAGCAAAATACAAACACTGGGGTGAATTTGAGAAAAGAGCAGACAGGAGCTCCTTGTACTGCTCCTGCAACTTTTCTTTAGAGTTCGAGATGTTAGACAAACAAGGCAGGAACAGGGCAGGAGAAAAGGAGGAGAAAGGCAGGAGGGGTAAGAAAGTTGTCCCTGCTCCACCTGCCAGCTTCATGGCCCTGGCCACTTCCCTGGCTGGGACAGCCCTCCTCGGCATACTAGGGAAATCAGAAGTCAAGACCTGGGTCCCCAGAAGGAGGATGACTGCCCCCATGCGAACTTCCTGGTTCCCACACAACACCCTGCAGAGGACTCTCCTAGAGCCCGGATGGCTGCACGTGCAGGAGTGAAACAGAGCTCCCCGGTGCCTGGGCAGCAACTCCCACATCCAGTTCCGCTCTGGTGACCAGGATGCCAAACCAAGACCCTGTCAGCCCGCAGCCCCGCTGATGCCCACCACACACGCCAGCTCCTGGTCTGGCCGCCTCCCCGCACAGCTGTCCAGGGGAACCAGAGCCCAGCTGTGCCAGACGCAGGACTCCGCCGTGGGCACGGAGGGAGGAAAGCACTGCGTTCCAGGCCGGCAGGAGTGGAGGAAAAGCAGGGTGCTGTCCAGCGGCGTGGCTCCAGGGCTCAGTCAGAAACAAGGGGGCATGGGGTGGAGCGGCTGCAGGTGTGTGGGCTGAAATCTCAGGCCTGGCACTGCCCACTCCATGCGGCATGCGAGAACACACTCCCAGGGGAGGCTGGCGCCAGGCACAAGCTGCCACCCACAGACCTAAAGCACAGTGACAGTCAGGACTCACAGACAGGCCCATAGGGTTCAAATCCTCGTTCTGCCACTTACTGCCCAAGGGCGCTTACCTATGGGCAACTTGTGTCACTTCTCAGGGCTTCTGTTTCCCATCACTCAAAATAGTAGCTGGGCAGCTATAAGGATTACATGAAAACATAAAGTGCCAAGCACACAGTGAGTACTCAGTAAGTGCTGGTGAATCTTAATCATACCCAGCCCCGGGCCTCTCCCTTCCTTCCTATTTGATGTAATAGACTCTGGTTAATAGCACTCAATAGACAGATAAGAAGATACACTTCCAAGGGACCTTAAGATAGGAAGACAACAGTTACAACACTGTGATGAAGTAACAGTGAGTAGTAAACGTGGGTTTCCTCCCTTGCCTTCCCACTGCTGCCCCAGGTGAGGTGCCCACCACCCGTACCCCAAGGCACTAGGGGACCCTCTGCTGTCACCTCCAGGAAAGGATGAAATAAGGTGGAAAACAGAGATGGCCCTAAGTGTTCGGCTTTGGTTTCTAAACCCAAAGCCCTCAGGGTAATTTGGACAAAATGTGTCAGGATGTTTATGATGAGGGTAGATAAACCCCCCAAACACACACACATACATACACACACACACACACACACACACACACACACACACACGCTTTCTCAGTCTTACACCGGCGCACACGGACACACACTGGCAACCACTGGGCCATCAGCTCAGCTTTCCAGAGGAGCGGCTAAACCCAAAGGGTATGGATCTGAGATCTAAAAGAACCTGACCCCCCCCACCCAGGGAGGTACCTGGTCCCCAAAGAGTTTATGGCTTCAAGGTCACCAAAGCAGTCAGACCCAGCACAGCCCCAGAGACTGTGGTTCCTCCCCCCATGTCTCCCTTCCCCATTGTGGCAAAAAGGCCGCAGAATGCCCTCCATGACCTCAACTGTAAAAGGTCAGTGGTAAAGAGAGCCCTTTGGGTCTAAAGGGGACAATGGTACAGGAACTAGGGTCACATCCACAGATCCTGGACCTGGGTCAGCAGAGGCCTCAGAGGCTCAATGTCCCCCCAACACCTTGGCACTACATCCACCCCCTGCAATCTATACACAATTCCAAGGGAAAGGGACTGTACTTTAACGCCTGGGCAAAACGGGAGAGCAAATCAAACTTGTTATAAGAATTACTGTTGTCCGGGGCGCCTCGGTGGCTCAGTCGTTAAGTGTCTGCCTTCAGCTCAGGTCATGATCCCAGGGTCCTGGGATTGAGCCCCACATCAGGGTCCCTGCTCCGCTGGGAGCCTGCTTCTTCCTCTCCCACTCCCCCTGCTTGTATTCCTTCTCTTGCTGGCTGTCTCTCTGTCAAATAAATAAATAAAATCTTAAAGAAAAAAAAAGAATTACTGTTCTCCACACCTAAACCAAAGAACTGAGTTTTCTTTCTAGTTCTAGTAAAATAGTTCACATTCATTTTAAGCACCTGCTGTGTGCCAGAAGCTGTGTCAAGTACCTAACACAGATGACCTCACTCAAATCCTCTCAATCCTGTAAGGTAGGCAGGAGAAGCCGATTATTATTCAAATTCAAACAATATGGGAAAGAATTTAAATGTGCGAAATACATTAGGAAAGGCACTTATCCTGTTAGTAGACCCCACTCAGGGACCCAGCCCTTTCTGCATGAGGGGCCCATGGCATCTCCTGTGACCCCACAGTGCACGATCCACGGAGAACTGAGGCTGGCCACGCAGAGCAGAGGCCACTTCCCCGCACCCGGGAGTCAGCGCTGCCAGTGTGCCACTACAACACAGAATGCGCCCTTCGTGGAGCACACGGAGGTCAGGACCCGCCCCTGCACAAATGGGAAAGAATGTGCTTGTTCTCACAGTCAAGAACGTTATCTCAAACATCCTGGAGAAAGCTCTGGAGCAGACATGCAGGACCTTAAGGAAGCAGAACTGCCCACGCCCTCTGTGCCTCCAGAGGAGGGAAGAATGAGCCGCGACCCCCTCGGGAGAAAGGGAGAGATGACAGAGAAATATCACGGCCCAGGGAAGCTGAGGGACATTCCTTCCTCCACCTTCAGATAAGTCCACCCGGCAGCAGCCTTTGAAGGCGTCCCTGAGCTTGATTTCTGGTTGCCATCATCAGAATAGTAGACTGGTAACAGAAAGGACTTCCTTCATGAAAGAAATCTAAAGGTACTGATTTGGTACCTTTATTCATCCAAAGAATACTATGGAATTCATAGTTTGTGAGCTTCGTTATCATGAGGCAGAGCAGGAAGGCTTCCCCAGTCTATGGATGGAGCAAGTCCACGGGGTTGAGAAAGTCTAAATGCCTCTCTGGCAGCTGCCCAGAGCAGCCAAGCCAGGACGCCAGAAGCCTGTAGTGGCGTGGTTCCCAGCATTCGTACTACTTGTCCTCAGCTCCCCAAAGCAGCCTCCTTCATCTCAGGGCACAGCGTCTCAGGCTGCCCTGAAGCTGGAAAGGCCCCTAACTACACACGGCTCTAACTCGTTTATGCTGATTGGTCACCAGAATGTACCATCTGGGAGTCCGAACTATTACTGACAATCAACAGGGGGAAAAAACCAAATGAAAGCCATTGGGTGTGGCAGGATGGGTCAACCCTATGCCAGAATCTATTCCAATGTCCAGAAATGACTCTCCTACAGACTGCTCCTGGAAGGAATGAGTCCTGACCAAGGGGTAAGGTAACCAGCCTCATTCACAGGTCTGCCAATGCCACAGATCTGAAGGAATATCTTTAGAGTGGAATGAACATATTTAGCAGTCCACCAAACTGTTTTACTGATTTGTTGCCCATTCTTCTGACTCACAGATGGCAAATGCACTAAACCTCCCAGGAAAAACTCGGAGGCAGTTTGAACAATTGCAGGGGTGGTTCTTTCCAAAGCTGCTTTGGAGCTGGGGGAAATGCATTATGGAGAAAGAGGAGAGATACCCCTCAAGTTTACTACAAGGCTGTTAATTAGCCATGAGAGATGGTACTCCTCTATTCTGTGGCTGAGGAGACCTAAATCCTTGTGGTGGACAGAACCTTGACCTGGGATCCAGTGCCAGTGACCTATAGCACAAGAAACCCCTGGGCACCCCTGCCCTGAAGTGCCCAAGAATGAAAAAGGAGGCATACCCCATGTAGCAGAGGGTCCCCATCCTGGCCGTGGGACAAACCCGCGGCCAAGGTGCCTACTGGAAGGTGGCAGGGGAACACAGGGAGTCTGCAAGCAAGAGATCCCCCAAGTCAGGTGTGAGGAAGCAAGAAAGCTAGGTGAAAAAGAAGGAAGACACCACCCCTGGGGCAGGTGGCTACAATGCAGTCACGTACTTGAGAAGGGCCCCTGAGAGGACAGATCTAGTTCAGCCCTGACCCTTGAGGATGGAAATGTCTAAAAAAAAGTCAGTTGTGACTTTTAAAAAAGTCCTTCCCAACATGCTCATTCCTCCACCTTCCTCATCTCGTTAATATGGCAGCTCTACTCCTTGGAATCGTATTTGACCTCTTTCACACCTCACATGAAATCCACTGGCCAAGCCTGTTGAGTCTCCCTTTAAAATCTACAGATGGAACAAGTGGTAAGCCTACAGGTGGAGCAGAACTCAACCACTTCACACCTCTACCATTTTCACCCCTGCCCAAGCCGCCATCACCTCTCAAGAAAATGACATATGGCCACTCACTCTTGGGCACAAATAACCTGGAATTGGATTTTATTCCAGACTTAAGTTACAAGTCTGAACTGGTCTTCCTGCTTCTGTGCCTGCCCACTTCCCCCACCTCCATCTCTTCTCCATACAGCATTTAAAGTAATCCTCTGATGGTTCCCCACCTCACCCAAAGTAAAAGCAAAGTCCTCATGGTTCATGGGATCTGCCCTTGACTGGAACAGGGCAGTGGTAGAGACAGGCCCCAGGCCTGAAGAGACCAATCATACAGAAAAACACGACGGTCCCATCCATAAGCCCTGCTTGGAATGAGGACCAAGAACCAGGTGGAATGATAAACAGTTACAAGATGCGTCTGGGTTACAGGAAAATGTTTCCCTCCATTACTTATTCCTATTTCAAATTCCTCCCTAGGATTAATAAACCAATACCTCCAAATACATAGTTAATAATGAAAAGGGATTAATCCAATTAGACATAATGCTGGGCCCGCCAACATAATTACATATTTTTACTGGTCTTAGTAGAAAAGAAACTCCAGACTAGAACAATCAATAAACATGTACTTATACCAGATACAATGAACGTGTCTTAGAATTCAAGCTCCCCGAGGTCAGCAATCTTGTCTTCTAAGCCTTTTCCTCTAAAGCAAATAATTACGTGCATAAGAGCACTCATGTGGCTCAAATCCAGATTCAAACAACTGTGTACATTTCTGATCTCTATTAAGTTTTGTCCTGTTTGTTTCGTCAAAACTCCTTTGATACTCTTTAAATTTATCTGCAATGATTAACATGATCGGAATATGCTAAAACTTTGAAAACTATTTTAATCCATTGTTGACTTTGCCCCCTAACTTCTATTTTGATTATGTGACTTAAATAAGACCTTTTGTTTTAATGACTGAAGGTGTGTTCATATAAAAATAAGGATAATTTCCACCGAGACCAACTAAAAATATCAGGGGAATAAATGTATCATGGTTTCCTATTATCTGAACCAAACATAAAGGGCAAGAAATGTTACTATTAACTCCCAAATAAATTATAATTCAACTTAAAGACAATTAAAAAATTCAGCCACATGCCAACATACACAGTTCCGCTGGACAAATTCTAAAGAGCACATTTTTAGGGAAATATACCTGGGAACTGAAATCCCAACCCTCTCCTCCTATATCTAATCTGGAAGAGAACACAACTCTAGGTTTCTTCTCGAGAGCCCCACCGCGTGTATTGAGAGGTGCAGTTTTCTTCCTGAAGGCACATGTCTCTACTATCCTAATCTTACAAGTCAAACACCACTGGTATCTGGTTCCCACACCCACTGAAAAGGGGAAGGAGCTAAAACAGCACTCTGTAGTAGTACTACAGCACAACGGCTGCTCTGTGTACACACAGCTTTAGAATGCCTGCTTGACCTGCCCGGTCTCGGAAGTTTTCTACTGCGCAGAAAGGAACACACTGGGAAAAGGTTGTCTTTATTAAGCCGGAAGAACTTCCTCTCCTCTCGCTCCAAACCATCTGGAAGGCTTGAAGAACTCAGCCTTCACAGGTCAAATCGGGTCACAAGGAAGCCCACCCGGGGGGGGGGGGGAANGGGGGGGAACTTCCCCGTAATAACCCTGGAAACTCAGACAAGAAGTGTAGGCGGGCCGGGGCGTGACACGAGTTCTACGGAAGAGAGGTGGGCGCCGCACGCAGGGTGCGGGGGTGCGCCGCTGTCCCCAGGCCAGCCACCTGCCGCAGGACCACCCCCGCGGCCGCAGGGCGGGCTCCCACCGAGGCGATGACACATCGCGGACCTCGTGGCGGGGCGGGGTGCTCTGCTCCGCGCCATGTAAGGGCAGGCCTCCGGATGCCTCCCGGCCCGGCCCGGCCCGCGTACCCGCTGCCGCTCCCGACCCTGCCCACCCCGACCACCCGGAGGGTCCCGGCGCGGGGTCGCTGGCGGGCGCGCGCGGCCGGCATCACGGCGGCGCCAGGTCGTCCACGCTTACTCACTCGGGGTTGCATCATGCACCACGCCGCGCCTTCAGGGAACCAAAATGGACTCCGGTGGAGGAGACAGCCGCATGGGCACCGGCCCCGCGCGCTCAGCCCCGCGCCCGCCCTGCCCTCGCCCTGCCCTCGCCCACCCCGCAGGATGCCAGCGCCCCCCGCG
>NC_048224.1:70173091-70249779 GCF_002007445.2 Ailuropoda melanoleuca
CGGGGCGGGGGGCGGGGCGGGGCGTCTTCGCGCCCAGCACCCGGACCTGGGGTTCCCCCGGCGGGTGGGCGGCTCCTCCCGGCGCCTTCGCTGCCGCCCCGCCCGCTTGTTGCTGTTTTTGGCCAATCGGAGCCAGCGGCGCGACTGCATCCTCTGGTCCTCTGACAGCTGGGACCGCGCGGGCCGGGGCTAGTGCCGCAGGCTCGGCTCTGCTACGCAGAGGCCCAGGCGAGCTGACACCGAACTCGCCACCAGGGTTCCTCTTCCAGAGATAAAATATCTGGGAGGCACTTCAAGGGTTGTTTTGTCTTGTTTTAGCAAATCTTCATTTCTTTGTCATTGGATTATTTTATTGCTATTCCTTTGTTTTTAATAAAACTTATTCTTGCCCCTTGTCAGGACGGGCCTTGAAGCCTGAATCGGCCCGTGTCACAAGCACACCTGACCGGCTGGTTGGTCAAAGCGGCTTACTTCCGGAGTTACTCTCCCCTAGATGGCAAGAACTTTAGAACCGAATCCCACAGTGCTCCCCTCACAAGCTCCCTCTTTGTTGTCTCTCTTTGCTGCAAAAACCCACGCAAGAACTACAACCTACAGAGATCCAGTAATCCGTGCCACGGGAGACGTGAGCGCGTCCTAGATTAACCTGCCAGCCTCCCTCTAACTTTGTTACAAACACAACACAACACAACAAAACAAAACGAGAAAAATGATAGCACAGTGTTCAGTGGCCTCGGAATCCTCTCCACACCTTCGAACCGCCCCCTCGCACCCCCCCCCCGGCAATGTCCTTGGTCAGTAATAGGGGCTCAGGGTCAGCCACTGGATACGAAACCGTCTTGGAACTACGCTAGCAGTTTGTAAAATACATAACCGCTTGGTGTTAGCTTCAGAAGGGTTTTAACGAACACACAGAAATGAGCTAATATTGGTAAGGCACTTTGAACAGTGTCACAATGAACAGTTTTGTGTCATAATAAGCGACTAGGTATGTGCTTGTTTTAAAACAAATTTCAGTTTCAATTAAACAGTGGTGAAATGATGCCCTCAGGTTGCGTTATGGTCTCCTGTGCTGGAGCTTTTCCTCAATCTCACACAGCCTCCTTCACTGGCTGACAAAGCCATCGAAAGGATGTTTGCCTTCCCACCGAAGGAAGCCTGCTGTGATTCATGGACCATCCTCTTTGCCTTTACACCAGATCTGGATTAGAATCTGAATTCTACCATTTCATTTGCTGTGTGATCTTCTGCAAGCTATTTCATCTCTGTTTGGGAATATGTAAACCTTATATTCTTTTCTTACAAGCCTTATATTCTTATCAGAGGTCTATCCCTTAGTGTTTGAAATATGATTGTGGGATTTTTTTTTTAAAGACTCTTGGCAGTAAAGTAGAATTTAGTAGGTTGTAGAGATGCCCTCTTTGGGCAAAACAGAGGGGGAGCATAGAGTTAATGTGTAAATTCTGAGAGTAAGTGTTCCAGGCCTGGATGGGTGTACAGGCAGAACTTAACCAAGGGGATTTTTAGCACTGTGCTCGGTTTAGCAATCCAACCCAGCTGACTTTGTCTTCAGGAAGACTTTAGGAGAACCTCAGTCACGAGGCACATAAGCAAGCAACTTCCTGGCAAAAAGGATTCAGTGTGAGCCAGGGTATAAAATAATTATGCTCCAGGTCTCAGCAAAAAGTTAGGGGGAAAGCTTAAGAACAACTGGCTGAATGTTTTAAGTAAAGCTATTTCAGGCAGATGAAGATTTGCGTGGCAGGTCCAGAGGGACCATGAGCGACAGGCAACCTTGATTAGAATCAAGGAGCAAGTGAGCCACGATTTTCAGAGACCTGTAAGGAAAGGAGATGCTAGCATTTAGGCCCTGGAAAGCACCTTCTACGGTTAAACTTGACAGACCAAGCCCCAGCCTAGCACCATCAGGCAGCATGGGTGGTGCAGACATGCAGAGAATCAGAATCAGATGTGGTTTTCAACTCCACCTCTACTTCTGGCTAGCTGCTGTCCTAGGGAAATTGTGTTTGTCCTCTCTCAGCCTCAGTTTCCTCATCTGCAAAATAAGGAGTTAACTACCTGCTAGATAGGCATAACTTCATGGTGACAATGAAAAATATGTAGTCAGTAAAGCTGAGGAGAAAAAGAAAAATATGTGTAAAGGTAGAACAGAAAAAGAGACCCCAGAAATAGATCCATAAAATAGTCAACTGATTGTTGGCAAAGGAGCAAGAGCAATTCAATGGAGAAAGGATAATCTCTTCAACAAAATGGTGCTGGAACAACTGGACATCCACAAGCCAAAAAAAAAAAAAATCTAGACACAGATCTTATACCTCTCACAAAAGTTGACTCAAAATAAATCATAGACCTAAGTGTAAATTGCAAAATGAAAAAATGCTAGAAGATAACAGAGAAGAAAACCTAAGTGATCTTTAAGTTTAGTGATGACTTTTTAAATACGCCAGAAGCCCAATTCACAAAAGAAAAATTAAGTTGGACTTCGTTAAAATTAAAACCCTCTGCTCTATAAAAGACACTGTTAAGAGAATGAAGAGACAAGTCATGGACAGGGAGAAAATCTTTGCAAAACACATACCTGATAAAATACTGGTACTCCAAATATACAAAGAACTCTTAAAACCCAACAATGAGAAAACAACCCAATTTTTTAAATGGGCTAAAGACCTGAACAGACACCTCATCAAGGAAGATACACAGATAGCAAATAAGCATATGAAAAGATATTCAACGTCATATGTTGTTAAGCAACTGCAAATTAAAACAATGAGATACCACTTCATACCATGGAAGAGCTAAAACCCAAAACGCCCATACCACCAAAGGCTGGCAAGGATATGAAGCAACTGGAACTCTCATTCATTGCTGGTAAGAATGCAAAATGGTACAGCTACTTTGGAAAACACTTAAGCAGTTTCTCACAAAACATAACAAAACAAAGCATAGTGCTACCATACAGACAAGCAACCGCATTCCTTGATATTTACCCAAATGAGTTGTGTCCACACAAAAACTTATATTTGAATATTTATAGCAGCTTTATTCTTAATTGCCAAAACTTGGAAGCAACCAGGATGTCCTTCAATAAGTGACTGAACTAATAAACCGTGGTACATCCAGTCAATGGAATACTGTTTCTTAGTAAAAAGAAAGGAGCTATCAAGACATGAAAAGACAGGGACGAACATTACATGTATATTGCTAAGTGAAAAAAGCTAGTTTGAAGAAGCAACACACTATATGATTCGAACTTCCGGAAAAAGCAAAATTAGAGCAAAATAAAAAGATCAGGGGCGCCTGGGTGGCACAGCAGTTAGGCGTCTGCCTTCGGCTCGGGGCGTGATCCCGGCGTTGTGGGATCGAGCCCCACATCGGGCTCCTCTGCTGGGAGCCTGCTTCTTCCTCTCCCACTCCCCCTGCTTGTGTTCCCTCTCTCTCTGGCTGTCTCTATCTCTGTCAAGTAAATAAATAAAAAAATATAAAAAAAAATTAAAAGATCAGTAGTTGCCAAGGGCTTATGGGAGGAAGAGAAAGGAGGGATGAAAAGGTGGAGCACAGGGTATTTTTAGGACAGTGAATCTACTTCAAATGACACATCATGGTAGATACATGTCATTATACATTTGCCAAAACCCATAGAGTGCACAACACAAAGAGTAAACCTTAATATAAACTATAGAATTGGGTGTCTGGATGGCTCAGTGAGTCAAGCATCTGCCTTGGGCTCAAGTCCTGATCCTGGGGTCCTGGGATCAAGTCCCACATTGGGCTCCCTGCTCCACGGTGAGGCTGCTTCTCCCTTTGCCTCTGCCTCTCTCTCTGTCTCTCATAAATAAATAAATAAATAAAATCTTTTTTAAAAATTATAGAATTTAGGTAATAATAAGAGTTCAATATTGGCTCATCAACTGTAGCAAATGTACTACACAATTCAAGATGTTAATAATAGGGGAAACTGAGTGGGGTAAAGGGTATTCCCTTTAGTGTCCATATATTCCCTTTACTTTTCCATATAGTCTCCTCAAATTTTTTGTAAGCCTAAAACTGTAGTATATATAGAAAAAACCATTTACATAGCTACTGCATATTATATATAATAATTATGTAGTGTGGTTATATATAAAGATATATATTATATATAAAATTAGACTGCACAGTTGACCCTTGAACAAAATAGGGACTAGGGCACCAAATTCCCTCTTCCCCTCACCCCACCCCATCCCCATGCAGTTAAAAATCTGTGTATAACTTTTGGCTCCCCAAAAACTTAACTATTAATAGCCTACAATTTACTGGAAGTCTTATAGATAACATAAACAGTCGATTAACATATATTTTGTATGTTATATGTATTATATACTACAGTCCTATAATAAAGTAAGCTAGAGAAAGATGTTATTAAGAAAATCATAAGGAAGAGGACATACATTTACAGTGACCTACACTTTTTAGACCTGTGTTGTTGAAGGATCAACTATATATTATCTACATTTGTATATAACAAAGTATATGTATATACACATATATATTTAAAGCACCTGGTATAGGTCTACATATAGAAAGTATTCATTTAATAATAGTTATTATTAGGCAGATCAAGGAATTGATTCCTTTTCTAGTGTTTCAAGACTGTATCCTGGACTGGTTAAGCATTCCAGACTCCGGAGTCAGAGAACACGGCTTCAGGTCCTGGCTTTGCAACAACTAAGCTACATCTAGTTAGGCCAATTACTTCATTTGCTCCATGTTTTGCTCTCCTCATTTCTAAAACAAGGATTATAGTGCTGGTGATGAATGAATGACGATATTCATGGAAAGTGTTTAGCACCCTGGTTGGCACTGTAACGAATGCCCAGAGAACACATTACTATTAACTTCAACGACTAGACTGATTTGTGGGGTCATGAAAAATGCTAAATTGGAGCGTTCCATCTTCCATAATAAAGGAGTGTTCTTACAACCAGGAACTTTGCAGGAAAAGGCTGTCAATAGTTGGCCCTGTGAGGACTGAGTGGTTAAACCATCACTGTCCTGGTTCTCTAGGGGTCCAGGTGGGGAGGGGAAGAACATAGTTATCACTGCATTCTTCAGAAGACCTCCACTGTTACCTGGCCAGCTCCTTCTTGCTCTTCTGGAACCAGCACTATCCCTTTTTCCGGGAGATTCTGCTCTTGTCCCTCCTGTACTCCCCCACTCTTGCATCTTCAACAGGAACGACCATGTCACAGAACCCCATCACTGTCAGCATAGTAATTTTGCTGGGGATGGGAGGCCCCTGAATCCAAGCCGCTTATTCCCTGGCTACAGTGAGGATCCACGGCATGTAGGTAGATGACATGAACTGAGATCACTTAGAACTTAGACGCCATCCCAAGTCCTTTGGGAATTGGAAAAAAGAGAAGTCTCTTTCCTCTCTGACAGCAGAGCTGGGCAGGTGTCAGCCAGGTGCCACCAGCAGCCACAGTGGCAGCTGTGTGCAATTAGCCAGGCTGAGGGAACGAAGTGGACACAGAGCAGTCCAAGGTGGGGGATGAAGTGAATGCTAAGCACTTCCAAGTCCTCATTCCAGTGCTCGCTGAGGCTGCCCATCTGGGAAAGAGCTGGAAAGGTACTCCTTTTTTGCCAAAGCCATTTGTGTTGGGTCTCTGTCACTTATATCCAAAAGAGTCCTGATTAATACAGCTTTTCTATCCTAGGGACTTTCTCCCCGGGGCCAGATGGGAAGAATTATAAATACCTTGACAAAACATTGCCCTTCCAGGAGAGACAGTGACACGCCTGGCGTCCATTAGCATTGACAAGTACAGCCCTTGGATTTAGATAATTTGACTATTGGTTAGCTGATAGAGAATGAAGTCAGATCTCTGCCCAATTTTCAGGAGAACTTTGAAGCCAGCTGTGTATGCATGACTGCATTATGGTAGCAAGTGCTTTTTCTTTACCATATAGACAGTCTTGTCTTGAGCAGAAGGGTCTTTCTTACAATGTACATCTTTGTAAGAATACACAGCTGTAAGAAAATGTGAGAGGTGCCCACAAAGATTCATGTCCATGGATATTTATCGCAGGGTGATTTATAATAGCAAAAGAAGAAAGTTCATAAATGTCCAAATATAAAGAGTTGGTTAAATACATTCAGATCCATTCACAAAATGGAATAGAATATTAAACTGCCATTAAATATCATGTTTTCAAATAATATTTAATGCTGTGGGAACTACTCAGATTGTAAGAATGGAATAATTCTGCAAAATTTTATATACACACACATACACTCATACCCACATATATAAGGGTATATTCTATACACACATATTGTACATAATCAAGATGGAAACATAAAAATGTTGTCCCGTGGAACATAAGAAGTAGGAAGATCGGTTGGAGAAGAAAGGGAAGAAGGAAGGGGGGTAAACAGAAGGGGGAATGAACCATGAGAGACTATGGACTCTGGGAAACAAACTGAGGGTTTCAGAGGGGAGGGGGGTGGGGGACTGGGACAGGCCAGTGATGGGTAGTAAGGAGGGCACGGATTGCATGGTGCACTGGGTGTTATACGCAAGTAATGAATGATGGAACTTTACATCAAAAACTTAGGATGTACTGTATGGTGACTAACATAACATAATAAAAAATTATTATAAAAAAATAAAATAAATAAATACCACAAAAAAAGTTGTCCCTAGAATGAGTTTTAGTTGTTTTGTATACCTACTTACCTCAATATTTTACATTGAAAGTTTACAACTCAAAAGATGTTATTAAAAACCAGGATTGTAGCCAAAACATAAGATAAAATTCTGCCCCCAGCCCCATCCTCCTCCCAAAATTTATATGGTCAAAGAACACCCACGCCTTCATCCTCAACTCTCACTGGCCTTTGTGGTTTGTCAAGAAACCAGCTCAGGCCTGCCATTCAACTACTGACAAGCTTTTCAGGCATTTAGCGCCAGGTAACCAGGGACCCAGAGCATGAGCTCTGAAAAGTTGAGGATGCCCTATCTTCTCCACACATATTCAAATTTAAAATATTAAAATAAAGGAGCACCTGGGTGGCTCAGTTAGGTATGCGGCTGACTCTTAATTTTGTCTCGGGTCATGATCTCAGGGTTGTGAGATTAAGCTCCACATGGGACTCTGCTCTCAGTGTGTGCAGTCTGCTTAAGACTGTCTCCCTCTGCCCCTCCCCCTCCCCTCTATCCACCACCCCCCTCAACCCCTCAGCTCACACTCCTGCTCTCTCTCTCTAACACATACATATATAACACACACACATATATATTAATATAAGCATGAAGAAGTCTAACCATTTCCATTTTTTTCCCTGCTGCCCTGGTTCCCCTCAATGTGGTCAAACAGTGAACAGTCTCTTTCGTTTCACCTTCAATGGGACACCGGCCCGTATGGCTCGTCACAGCTGCTGGCTTACCAATGGCAGTGATCCCAGTTTTGACTGCGCATGCACCCTACAAGGTTTGGTTAAGTTTACCTTTGAATACAGGTGATTGGAATTGTGAAATCTGTACCAAACACAGGGTGGATTAGTTGGTCTTGTTTTTGGGGGTCTGTACCCTGTTTTCTCGGCTCTACCCTGTGAATGGTGACCTTGCAGCTAGGTATGAGTCAGCCCTGCTAGCAGAGAAAGGAAACATCTTAACCTGCCGGATTAGAATTTCTAAGCCTGTTTTTAGAAAGATGTTATTTCCCATTTTGTTGCAGACTGTATTTGCAGCATACCTTGGATCTAGACAATGTAAATGAATTATAAAGGCTCTTCAGTTACCTGAACCTGGCCTAGAAATTCAGGGACTGTTAAACAAATGTGTACACAAAAATAAAATTCTAATATGTGGGTGGGGGGGGGAAGAACCTAAGCCTGCTGGCACCTTGATCTTAGACTCCCAGCCTCCAGAACTGTGAGAAAATAAATCTCTTCTGTTTAAGCACCTGCCATATTTTATTATGGCAGCCCTAGCAAATTAATGTATGGTGGAAATCGTATTTTCAAACGACTGTCAGAGCTGCAAATGTCATGACCCAAGTACCACCAATGCAAACCTTAGGCTGTACAGAAGGCGGGAGGCACCTTGCTGGTCACCGGACCTAGCAGAAGCAGAGCCAGGGCCTCGGGCTGGCAGTGCAGGGCTCTTCCACACCTAAGACCGGTGTCTCCATTTGCTTATCGGTCAATTTGTGGCTGTAAGGTGTTTCCCACAGTTGCTCTCTTGCACTTGGCTCCTGCGCCCAGTGAGGATGACAGAAAACTTTCGAGATTCTCCACACCCTCCTTGTCTACAGCGTTTGCAGTCTCATAGGTGTGCTGCCCCCACAAGCAGCCCACTTGCTCTCACCTGAGGGGAGCACTGTGCTCTGAGCCTCGGAAAGCTGTCACTTCCCGCTGCCAGCGGAGTGGCAGACTGGGGAAAACCGGACTTTGGCATCAGATAGGCATGGGCGTGACTCTGGACTCGATTGCTTATCAGCTTGTGACTTTGATCAAGTTATTTAACATCTTACGGTCTCGTTAAGAGAGGGCAACACTATCTACCCTTGACTGATTGTTGAGAAGATTAAATGAGATAATGTGTGAAAGTGAGCGGGATTGTCAACAAACACTAGCTCCCTCCTACTCTGTGTTCTTTCTTCTAGCCTCCTCCTATTTCTTCTTCTCCCCTTCTGACCGGAAGAAGAGGAATCAAAGAAAAGGTCATGGACCCTGATACCCGGACTTCTGGCTCTCTTCCACTGCCCTTTCCACCCATCTCATTCACCCAGGGAAGGTCTGCCTATAGACCTTAGGGTTCTGCGCAGCCCCCGGAGGTAGCTCACCAGATCATCACCTTTTGTGAGGCTTAGCTTATTTCCACAGGAATTTGATCTGGCAGAATCCATCTCTCCCTTTGGATTTCTAGAAAGGCATGCCCCTTGGGTGATATACCAGCTTCAGCCAAGCCTAGCACAGTGGTTCTTGCGCTCTGAAAATGTTCATTGCTCATTAAGTTTTCTTGCCACATTAAGAAAAAAAGAAGGATGAGACCTCAGCTCACCCAAACACCCCAGAAGTTTCTACTCGGCAAAGCAAAAGTAGAACTTTTATGCAAAGACAGTTTGGGCTTCTCAACAATATGTCTATATCCCTAGCTCTCCTATTCCTGCCTTGAGCTACGCTCACCTCACAATCTTGGAATTAGGTCTCTGTGTTTGCCTCTTATACTGAGCATTCCTCCTGTAAGAGTGGGCTATCAAGGCCACAAGCCCAATGCAGTGGCTGAGAACACAGACGGTAAAGACAGAGTAACTTGTGGGACTTTCCGTAGGTAATTGACCTCTTCAGGCCTTTGATTCCTCATCTAAAAGAACAGGAAAGCTAATGAGCTAATGAGCTGCTGTAAGAGTTGAGAGAACGCCTGAAAGGCCCCTATGCAGTGCCTGGCACATAACAATAATGACTCCATAACGGCTACCCATCATTATTATTACTATCATCAATATTTTTCATCCAACATGTGCTTCACATAAAAGGAAATAGCAGCAGAATACCTTCATTAGTGCCTCATCATTTTCTTCTCTGACTACTAAGAGGCTTGGTGGAGAAAAAAGCCCCAGGGGCTTAGTATTTATGAAGGGCTTTTCGATCTGAACCAACGGCACCCCCCCAAGGTGACAAGCTGAAAGCAGCAAGACTGTCTGCGAAGGCTGGTCATAACGCAGAGCGGGGGCAGCTGTTGCGCAGCTGAGGATCTTACCTAGAGCAGGGTTTCCCACTCTCTACACTACTGACATTTGGGGCCAGAGAATTCTTTGTTGCCTTGTGTATTGTACGAAAGTCAGCAGGACCCCAGGCCTCTACCACTAGGTGACGGTTGCACCCTCCCACAACCAAAAATGTTTCCAGGCATTGCCAAAAGACCTCTGGAAGGCAAAATCTCCCCCCTTTGAGACCCATGGGCATAGGGGGGCATCCGATTGTCTTGTATTGGGTATTGAATTCTGTCTCTTCAGTGAAAAGAGAATACATGATCACAGCAGGTGGGGCCAAGATACAGCTGGCTAGCCCCAGTTCAACGGAACCAGTGTTGATAGTCCGACACCTGTTCTGATTGATTGGTGCCTGTACCATACTGGTTGGTAAATATGCTTAATATAATTCCTTCTGCGTGGTGAACCTGAGGTTGAGGTTTCTCTAAAGGGGCCAAGGTGAAAGCAGATCTTCGCTGTTCGTGTACTGAAGATGAAGTTCATTCAAAGAGTATTATGGGGGCTAAAAGTCATCAGATGATTGTCATTCTACCTTAAAGGCTTCCAGCAATGCCTCAATATGGTCTTTTCACTCACTGTTAACCTTCTTCCTCATCTTTCCCAACCACAGTACAGAATGGTATTTCACACTGCTTGTCCTTAATGATGACCACAAGCTACTTACCTGGTTCCGGAGTTTTGCACAACAGGTGTTAAGAGCTGATTGTCCTCCAAATGTCTCTGTAAATAGAAATATACCACTTCTAATGTTGTATCCTTAGGCTCTAGAGTGATGCATGCATACTGTATTTCTCCACAGGATGGTTTCCGACTTTGGGTCCCAGAGTGCTTGCAGCACAGATGGTGACCTATTATAAAATGAAAGGCATCCAGAAATGTTGCCACCAGTTTTGAACAGTTCTCCAATATGGGGAAAAGGAGGTGGGGGAACAACCAGGGAATGGCAGTACCAATGACTTCAGAACCCAGGGAAAAGTGAAAGCTTAACTGGGTTGGGTTATTCCCTAAGACTAGTCCATCTGCCGGGTAGAATCACACAACTGCAACAGGCAACCACATAATTGTTGCAATGCTGTTAAAACCATTGGATAATGGGCCACCCATGGTGAGCCTTCTCAACAAGACCATTTTAGATAGAGGTACGGTTTTTGGTAAGAACGCTGGGCCAAGGTTCTGGATATGAGTAGGGAACTGAACGTCATTCATCATCTGGATCTTTAGTCACTGCGTGGGCTTATCAGTCTCTGGAAACAAAGCTCTGAAAGAACGTGAAGGCAGAGGAGAAACAGGGATGCTGAAGTCCCCAATACGCTCACGTCTATCACCAAGTCCATTTCTCAGAGGTGCTTCTGGGTCTGCCCACATGCAGTTCCCCACCTGGAACGTCCCCCTTCCCAATTCACTTCCCTCACACTCTATTCATTTACTACCCGTGGGGCTTTGAGGATGTTACTTAACTTCTCTGTGCTTCAATTTCATTTTCTCTGAAATGGACAAAATAATCGCTCCTACTTCGGAAGTTGTGGAGACTATTAATGCGAATACATATGTAAAGTGCTCAGCACAGGGCCTGGCACACAGCAAGCTGGCGATAAATGTTAGCTTTTGCTGTAAAAATTGTTACTCATTCTTCCCACGCCAGTTTCCTCCAATAAACCTTTCTTGATGCTCTTAATCCGGTCCACATGTCATCTTCAGGGATTGCCAAAACGTGTTCAAGAGTACACCTCGTGGATTTTTCGTGCAGCCTCAGGATAGACCCACAAACAGGAACTGCCAGAAATAAAACCTCAAAGTTCTGGGCACAATTATTGATACAGTGGTAGGCATGGACCAAAAAAAGCTTTTTGAATAATTGAGGAAATTGCTATGGGGACTGGGAGAAAAAGGAGCTCTCTTTTATGAGATCTTATGTACTAAGGATGATGTTTTTCTGGAGTTAACAAGGGCTATCTCTGCCAGCAAGAAAGCCTGCCTGAGAATGAAGTTGGTACAGAAGAAAGCAAAGATCAGAGTGAGATAGAGGAATGAGGATGGGGACAGAGAGACTGGATTACATTGTTGGGACCCTGGATCCAGCCAAGCCTGAAGACAGAGGTATCCAGGGTTGTTATGGTCAATAAATAGACTCTTTTTACCTAAATTGGCTTGAATTTGGTTTCTCTCACTTGTTATTAAGAGTTTTGATTAGCATGCCATACTTCCCCATTCATAACACATAGTACATTTCATTTAAATTAATTGTTTAATTATCTGTCTTCCCCCAGGTAGGCTGAAATTCCATAAAGGCAAGGCCCTGTCCTACCTGTCCACAGTTGTGTGCTAAGCAGAATGCCTGCCCAGTGGAGGCCTGCAAACATTTGTTAAGTGATGAATGACGAATAACCTGAGGGGATCTCAGATAAGAATCATAGATTCTCCACGAAGTAATAATGGAAAGGATAAAGCCCCACTGTCTTTTCTCAACTCCTCTCCAGCTGAATACAAATTAGAAATATTATTTCCCCCCCTCAAAGGACATCTTCCACTTCTTTATCTTCCCTCCCCCTCATTTCTCAGAGAAACAGAGGCAATGAGAACATTGCGGTCTATTTGAGATTGGGGTCCCCAGTGCCATGATATGAGGCTCTATTAAGGAGAGGGGAGATGTGGACACTTCAGAGGAAATACTCTTGGGCACGTCATATTTAGCAATTACCCCATTAAACCATCAAGTTTTTGAAAATATCCAAAGATAAGTATTGCTGTTCTTATTAACAATTTCCCTAGGAGACATTGGGCACAAAACTGAGGAAAGGACAGTCTATCCCTGACTTCTTTGAGATTCGTGTTTTTGCTGGTCACAGCCAACCATAGTTTGAAAGAGTCAAAGCAGAAACAAATGATCCCTTCTCTGTGTTAGTCAAGAATCATTCAACTGTAAGTAATCCACACCTGATTTAAACAACTATAGGGAAATTTTGAAAATTCATTGTTATATAACTGAAAAGTTTAGAATTTGCCAGATACACATAAGGCTAAAACCAAGTGCTCAAAATCTGTCTTGTTCTCTCCATCTTACAGTTTTTCTGATGGCTGGATTTTCTGCCAAATCTTTCCAGGGGCAGAAACGATGGTCTTTGAAGTGTAGCATAGAATCCCTTTCAACCCTACAAAAACACTCTGATAGGCTCTGCTTGGGTCATCAGCCCAAGCACATGCACCTTTCACTGATTCCAGCAGAATGGCATTCTCTTGTGGGCTAGCCTGGGTCACATGCATACCTCTGTGGGACATGGCGGCAGTGTGGGGAGGAGGTTGAATGGTGGTTCCACCAGTATTGTGGAAATAGAGGAAGGGGTAGTTCCCAAAGGAAAAGAATGTGAGCAGACAAAAAACAAACTGCTGTTCACTATCTATTCCACTCCCCTACTTGCTCAGATGTGTCCCAAACCATTCCCAGAGTGCCCAGAAGGATCTATACCATGTGTTCTCCCATCTGGCCCCAGGGGTCTCCCCAGCCACATCTGTCCTGTGCTCCAAGCTTATCCCAGGTGGAGAAAAAACACCTGATGTCCAGCTGTGCTAGCTCTGGCTCACAGTTGCACAAACTACACACCAGTGCTGCCCTCTTCTCCTGCTGCCTAGAGAGACTTGTCATGTCTTACATCTTCTTTTAAATAGTCTCCTCTCCCATGACATCCTGGAAACAAGTCTGAAGGATGCAATATGAGCAACCTGGCTATCATGAGAAATGTCCTCTTTCTTTCATACTGGCTTTGAACCAAACTTGTGAACATGAACTTTCTCTGCTTAGGCTGAGTTCCTTCCCAGAAGCTTCCTTTGTCTCTCATGCCAATAAGCTTCAGGCAGGCCAACCCCACACTCCTACTAGATCAAACTGGGTAACTCAGCATACCATAATGCTGAGATCACAGTTGTGCTTTTGGGTTTTCTTTTTTGTTTTTTTTAATTTGTTTGTTTTAAAGATTCATTTATTTATTTGAGAGAGAGAGCCCGTGAGAGTATGCATGCACACAAGTGGCAGGGAGTGGGGAAAGGCAGAGGGAGAGGAAGAGAGAGCACCTCCAACAGACTCCCTAAGCTGAGTGCAGAGCCCTACTCTGGACTTGATCCCATGAACCTGAGAGCATGACCTGAGCTGAAATCAAGAATTGGACACTCAACCAGATGGCTACCCAGGTACTATGATTTTTGTTCTGTTTTGTTTTACAGAAGAATTTTCGGAAGGATATTTTATTCTTACTATTTTCTATTTAAGTGTCACCAGACAGATTTATTGTTAGTTGTCCTGAATAGCTTCTTACTCCACCATTGATCACCTATCAGGTTGGCTGAGTGGTTTTCTAATTGGTTTCACAGAACTAAAAAGTACAAATGTCTCTTCTCAGAATTTTCTTTCTGTGGGGGGCAGAGATGCTTCGATTTGTGTATCTATGTTCCCATGTAATAATCTTAAGTTTTTAAAGCCCAGTACATTAAACACTGATGTTATAGTCAATGTAACTGTTCACTTCCTAATTGACTGTGGGTAGAATTTTTTCAAGTGAAGGAGAAATACCTTAATTGACTCTACAATGACCTAAGTATATTTGCAGTGCCTGACCTTCCGTCTGTACCAAAACTTTCTTCCCATTCATGGGACATATTGCCAATCAAAGGGAACAATAATATGCAAATAGATGTTGGCAGATACCATGGGCAGCATTTCAATACATTTTTACACTCATTACCCATAATGAGCAAATGAGCATGCAGTCTCATGTTGTGGCCGGGTTCCCATTCTCTCTCTCACCTAACATGAATTCTTTCCCTGCCTTCCAACGCATGTCCTCACTACCCCTTAATCTGCACATCTTTCCTCTCGGTAGACCTCATTCAGTTCCACTCATCTCCAGCATTGATCTCCATCTGCCCATCACAGATAATCATTCATCACACAGCAATTCAGGAGTCCTCCCCTCCAACACACACACACATCCCCTCACAATGAGCCAACATTTCCGAACTGACATTAGCCTCCTAAGCAACGTAAAGAAATGAAACAGGTAATTTAGAGTTTATCTCTTGCAGTTACAACCCCATTGTTTTTCTGGTGCTGAAAATTACACAGAGACAAAGCATCAAGGTCTAAAGCAAACACTTATCTGATTAAACCAATGATAATTGAGGAAACTGGAAGACATTAATTCTCCCAGTAAATCTGTCCTGTTTAGTTTTTGTGGTAGCAGAGAATATAACAATGTGGACATTTCCAGTTTTGCACGTTCTTTCATGTGCAGTACGCACTTGATAACAAGGATGAATGGAACGGTTCTCCTGGCTGGGGAAAGGCGGGTTGCCGATCAACACAGGCTGGAAATGTGTATGCCCATTTGCCTTTGCAAAGTCTCCCAGAACACTAGCCCCCCTGCTGGGAACTTTTCCTGTGTTTCCCCACTCTAAACATAGCAAAAGAATATATATATTCCTTGCTCTTTGCCAGATAATTCAACAAATGAGTGTTTTAGGGTATTCATAAAGGGTAATTGATTATATGTGTATTTTAGCTGGGGCCTCCTAGAGAAATGTTTTAAACAGAATAAGTTTCATCATTTACTCATACTTTCTAAGCGCCATTTATATAACCACCATTCTATTTAAGTCTCAGAGAAATCCCACAAGGTGAAGATTACAATTTTCTCTCCCATAGAAGAGGAAACTAAATGTCTAAATGATTTGTCCAAAGGGCCTCACAGCCTAACCCCAACCCCTTCACCACACTATGTGGCCCTAAGATAAACTTGCTGCTGCCCCAAATCACGCACGTAGCCGAAAAAGGTATGTGAAGAAATGATTGCCAAAAAAATCCAAATTTGATTAAGAAATATTTACTTATATTCATCTATGGAACATAAGAACTAGGATGAACAGTAGGGGAAGAAAGGGATAAAGAAAGGGGGGTAATCAGAAGGGGGAATGAAACATGAGAGACTATGGACTCTGAGAAACAAACTGAGGGCTTCAGAGGGGAGGGGGGTGGGGGAATGGGATAGTCTGGTGATGGGTAGTAAGGAGGGCACGTATTGCATGGTGCACTGGGTGATACGCAACTAATGAATCATCGAACTTTACATCAAAAACCAGGGATGTACTGTATGGTGACTAACATAATATAATAATAAAATATATAAAAAAAGAAATATTTATTTATAGATCCAAGAAGCACAGCAAACCAGAAGCAGGACAAGTACAAAGAAAAAACACCCTACCTAGTCAAACTGCAGAAACCCAGAGATATTCTTTAAGGTAGCAGGGGGTGGTGGGAACATATCACAAACGGGGAAAAATCATGGATTCTCATCAGAACACAATGGGTGACATTTTAGAAAACAAACAAACAAAACACAAAAAATAGTGAACCCAGAATTTTGTACTCAGCAAAAAATATCCTAAGGTTGAAGTAAAGACATTTTCAAATAAATGAGAATTGAAAGAATTTGTTGCCAACAAAATTGCATGAGTGTTTCTCAATACTAAAGATGGTCTTCGGGCTAAAAGGGACATTATAATGGATTGGGACTTGAATCTACAGGAAGTAAAGGAAATCATCATGTCTTAATGCTTTCACCAGGTTAGTAGACACACTTCTGGTACCTGGAGGTGGCGTTATGACTGGGGAATAAATGAGTTTGGGGAAAAAAGCAGAAGCTAAAAGATTTTAGAGTAACAAAGCAATGTCATATGTCATAAGGACGGAGCAAATGTTTTCTCTTTTTTATACTGTTGAAGATTTTTCCCTAGGTGATAGTTTTTTAATTCTATGACTTATGCTGTACAAACTTTCCAGTTTTATCTAGTTATTTTTCCTTATGTTTCCAGTTGCTTTTGTTTTCAGAAGCTTCTCTTGACGGGAGATTGAGAGTCACTCATACAATATACAGCTGCTTTTATAGTCAATTATGTGTAACTTATTCCAAATTTATCAAATGTGTACACTAAAATGAGAATATAGACCTCCCCTACCACATAGTCTGTTGACCAACACTATTTGTTGAATAATCCACCCCTTTCTCATTGACTTGTGATAAGTTCTCCATTATACATTAAGTCTATGCTTTATAGGGTCTACTTCTGAGCTATTTAGGCTGATTTATTTTATTTTTTTTAAAGATTTTATTTATTTATTTGACAGAGATAGAGTGTGTAAAAGCAGGGAGAGGGACAGGCAGAAGGAGAGGGAGAAGCAGACTCCCCACCGAGCAGGGAGCCAGATGTGGGGCTTGATCTGAGGACCCTGGGATCATGACCTGAGCTGAAGGCAGCACTTAACCAAATAGCCAGGCACCCCTAGGCTGATTTATTATTAATTGTGTATTACGCCATTTCCTTTGGACTGCTTTATGATATAGCTCAATTATCAAATAGGGAAATTCTTCCCTCTTCCTCTTTCTCTTTCTCAATTTCTTCCACTTCACATGAATTTATTCTTAGAAATGTTTTACCATTATTCTTTCCTGCCACACACAGAACTCTGGAATGTTGAATGGAATTTCCTTTAAACTACAAATTAATTTGAGAAGAATCTGTACCTTTGCTGTGGTCCATTTTACCACTAGGAATGTAAGATATCTCTCATCTTAATTAAGGTTCAGGCAAGGAAAAAGGCTGAGAGCCTTCTAAAATTAACAAATATAATAGGAGACACTCCCTCCTGCGTTCAAATGGGACCTGAGAGTGATATTCTGTGTTAAGGTGAAAAAGAAATAAAAAACAACATGCAGACAGAAACAATGGAGAAAACTTGACCTTGCTGTGCATTGTAGGGGTAAAAGTCTCTCTTGAGAATTCATAATCTCAGTCTGCTCCCCACATAAATTTTGGTACAAGTTTATACTACTTATGAATCTTAACAACCTCAAGCCAGAATTAAATTTAAAGTAGTCCCAACCTATCAAGGTCTTCCAGGTGGTGCTAAAAGTAAACACAAATCCTTTCTGGAGGAACGCACTTTCAACTGAAATCTCAAAGAATTCCCACAGATAAATGTATAAAGAAATGGGAAATTCATAATAATAATTTAAAAACTAAACAGAGAAGAAACACACACCATTTGTGAAATGAGTAGTAAAAAAGACAATTGAAACTGATAGACAAAAACTTCAAATAGAGAACTACAACATTCAGAATCATATTTAGCATTATTAAATAAAATAGAAGTTTGCAAAACATGGAAACTCTAAAAATGAAAAATATAATCAGTGAAACTAAAAACTCGAATGTATCCATTAAGATGACTATTTTTAAAAACAAACAAACAAGCAGCAAATAACAAGTGTTGACAAAGACAAAGAAATTGAAACCCTTTTATACTGTTGGTAGGAATGTAAAACAGTGTAGCTGCTCTAGAAACCAGATGGAGAGTTCCCCAAAATATGAGACATAGAATTACCACATGATCCAGCAATTTCATTTCTGAAAGATAACCTCCAAAAATGAAAATCAGAAACTCAAACAGATATTTGTGCACAAATATTCATGGCAGCATTATTAACATTAGCCAAAAGGCAGAAAAACCCAAGTGTCCCTTGATGGATAAATGGATAAATAAAATGCAATATGTCCATACAATGGATACTAACCAGTCATAAAGAAAAAGGAAAGTCTGATACTAGAAAACCAATAAGTCAATGAAGAAATCAAAAACTACCTTTAGACAAATGAAAATGAAAACACAACAGTTCAAAGGCTATGGGGCCTGGCAAAAGCAGTTCTAAGAGGGATTCCCTGGGGAATTCTACCAAACATTCAAAGAAGAAATAATACCTATTCTCCTGAAGCTGTTTCAAAAAATAGAAACAGAAGGAAACTGCCAAACTCATTCTATGAAGCCAGTATTACCTTGATCCCCAAACCAGGCAAAGACCCCATCAAAAAGAAGAATTAGAGACCAATATCCCTGATGAATATGGATGCCAAAATTCTCAACAAGATACTAGCTAATAGGATCCAACAGTACATTAAAAGAATTATCCATCACGACCAAGTGGGATTCATCCCTGGGATGCAAGTGTGGTTCAACATTCTCAAATCAATCAGTGTGATAGATCACATCAACAGGAAAAGAGTCAAGAACCATATGGTCCTCTCAATTGATGCAGAAAAAGCATTTGACAAAATACAGCATCCTTTCCTGATTAAAACACTTCAGAGTGTAGGGGATAGAGGGTACATTTCTCAATTTCATAAAAACCATCTATGAAAAGCCTACAGCAAATATCATTCTCAATGGGGAAAAGCTGAAAGCCTTTCCCTTAAGATCAGGAACACAACAAGGATGCCCACTCTCGCCATTATTATTCAACATAGTACTAGAAGTCCTTGCAACAGCAATCAGACCACAAAAAGGGATAAAAGGTATTCAAATCAGCAAAGAAGAAGTCCAACTGTCTCTCTTCACAGATGACATGATACTCTATATGGAAAACCCAAAGACTCCACCCCCAATTTACTAGAACTTATAGAGCAATTCAGTAATGTGGCAGGATACAAAATCAATGCTCAGAAATCAGTTGCCTTTCTATACACAAACAATGAGACTGAAGAAAAAGAAATTAGGGAATCGATTCCATTTACAATAGCACCAAAAATCATACGATATCTCAGAATTAACTTAACCACAGAGGTAAAGGATCTATATTCTAGAAACTACAGATCACTCTTGAAAGACATTGAAGAAGACACAAAAAGATGGAAAAACATTCCATGCTCATGGATCGGAAGAACAAACATAGTTAAAATGTCTGTGCCACCCAGAGCAATATACCCTTTCAATGCCATTCCNGCCACCCAGAGCAATATACACTTTCAATGCCATTCCGATCAAAATACCAACGAGCTGGAACAACCAGCCCTTAAATTTGTGTGGAACCAGAAAAGGCCCCGAATCGCCAAGGAAATGTTGAAAAGGAAAAACAAAGCTGGGGGCATCACGTTGCCTGATTTCAAGCTATACTACAAAGCTGTGATCACAAAGACAGTATGGTATTGGCACAAAAACACACACATGACCAATGGAACAGAATAGAGACTNTTGAGATACCACCTTATGCCAGTTAGAATGGCAAAAATGGACAAGGCAAGAAACAACAAATGTTGGAGAGAATGTGGAGAAAGGGGAACCCTCTTACACTGTTGGTGGGAATGCAAGTTGGTACAGCGACTTTGGAAAACAGTGTGGAGGTCCCTTAAAAAGTTAAAAATAGAGCTACCTATGCTCTACTGGGTATTTACCCCAAAGATACAGACATAGTGAAGAGAAGGGCCATATGCACCCCAATGTTCATAGCAGCATTGTCCACAATAGCTAAATTGTGGAAGGAGCTGAGATGCCCTTCAACAGATGAATGGATTAAGAAGTTGTGGTCCATATATACAATGGAATATTACTCAGCCATCAGAAAGAATGATTACCTAACATTTACAACAACATGGACAGGACTGGAGGAGATTATGCTAAGTGAAATAAGTCAAGCAGAGAAAGACAATTATCATACAGTTTCACTCATTTATGGAACATAAGAACATAAGAAATAGCACGGAGATTGGTAGGAGAAGGAAGGGAAGAATGAAGGGGGGATAAACAGAAGGGGGAATGAACCGCGAGAGACTAGGGACTCTGGGAAACAAACTGAGGGCTTTAGAAGGGAGGGGGTGGGGGATTGGGATGGGCCGGCGACGGGCATTAAGGAGGGCACATATTGCACATATTGCATGGTGCTGGGTGTTATACGCAAACAATGAATCATGGAACACTACATCAAAAACTAAGGATGTACTGTATGGTGAGTAACATAACATAATAAAAAATTAAAATTAAAAAAAAAAGCAGCTCTAAGAGGGAAGTTTATAGAGATACAGACCTGCCTCAGGAAACAAGAAAAATCTCAAATGATCTAACCTTACACCTAAAGGACCTAGAAAAAGAAAAACAAAGCATATGTTAGTAGAAAGAAGGAAATAATTAAGATCAAAACAGAAATAAGTGAGGGACTAAAAGTTAAAAAGATCAATGAAACTAAGAGCTGTTTCTTCAAAAGATCTTTTTCTTTTCGTTTCTTTCTGAAGAAACAGCTGTTAGTTTTATTGATCTTTTTCTACTCTTTTAGTGCAAAATAACTCAATCAGAGAAAGACAATTATCATATGGTTTCACTCATGTGGAATTTAAGAAACAAAACAGGATCGTAGGGGAAGGGAAGGAAGAATAAAATAAGATGAAATCAGACAGGGAAACAAACCATAAGAGACTCTTAAATATAGGAAACAAACTGAGGGTTGCTGCAGGGGTGGTAGGTGGGGGAATGGGGTAACTGGGTGATGGGCATTAAGGAGGGCACACAATGTAATGAACATTGGTTGTTATATGCAATGGATGAATGCCTGAGCTGTACATCTGTAACTAGTGATGCACTGTATGTTAATTAATTGAATTTAAATAAAATAATTTAAAATAACAAAAAAAGAAATAATCTTTTTGAAAAAAAAATTTTTTTAAGCAATGAGCTACATTGTACCCTGGGAAGAAAATGTGGGATTTTATTTTTTACCTATTTGTTGCATTTAATATATAATATGATTTACATTGTTTTCAAGGGCTATGTAGAAAAAATACCCTTAAATTATTTCTGATAAAACCTATTTGTTTTATGGTTTGTCAGGAAAAAATAATATGTAAATTTTAAACTATATATATGACCTACTAATCGAAAGAACAGTAGATGAGAAATAAACATTATCTTCAGCATGATAAATAAGTCAGAATTTTATATCCCAAAAAAAGAAAGAGGGCCAAATAAATAAATCAGAAATGAAAGAGGAGAAGTTGCAATCAATACCACAGAAATAAAAAGATTTTAAGAGACTACTATGAATGATTATATGTCAACAAATTGGACAACCTACAAGAAATAGATAAATTCTTAGAAACATAGCCTTCCAAGATTAAATCAGGAAGAAAGAAAATTTGAACGGGTTGATTATTAGGAATGAAATTGAATCAGTAATTTAAAAAATCCCCAACAAACAAAAGTCCAGGACCAGTTTGTCTAAAACTAGACAAAGACACCACAAAAAAATAAAATTACAGGCCAACGTCCTTGACGAACATAGATGCAAAAATCTGCAACGAAATATCAGCAAACCAAATTCAAAAATACATTAAAAAGATCATACACCATAATCAAGTGGGATTATTCCAGGGATGCAAGGATGGTTCAATACTTGCAAATCAATCAATGTGATACAACATATTAACAAATTGAAAGATAAAAATCATATGATCAAAATAGATGCAGAAAAATCATTTGACAAACTTCAACATCTATTTATGATAAAAACTCTCAATAAAGCAGGTATAGAGGGAACATACTTCAACATAATAAAGGGCATAAGTGACAAATCCACAGCTACCATCATACTTAACATGAAAAGCTGAAAGCTTTTCTTCTAAGATCAGGAATGAGACAAAGAAAGAGAAGCCCTGAGAGCTGAACTTTTCAGCAGCCTGAGAGACAGGTCAAATAATGATAATTCTTAGGGGACGGTCCTTTTGGGAGCTCCGTACTCATTTTGTGCCCTCTAGTAGCTTCTAGGCTGCTGGTTTTCAGAGCTACCATATTTGATTTTCAAGGCCATTGAAGAGCTAAGGAGATGTGAATGGGATTAGTACAAGTTGAAATGTCACAAGTCCACTCCATTTACTGAGATTCAGCTGTTTTTCTTGAATAAGCACTGATGAGATTGCTGAAGATCTTACTTTCCAGAGTTTTGGAAAAAAGTTGATTTTGACAGCTTTTTGCCAGTGTTCTCATTGTTTTTCTGGAGAAGTAAATTTTCAGAGGTCCTTATTTCCCTGTTCCAGAAGTTGCACTCTAGTAAGGGAGAGCATTATCTCTGCGAAGCTTTAGCAGGGTACCCTGATAAGACTTCTGTCTATAGAAGACAGGGAATGCAAATGGAAGCAAAAATGTGGAAGATGGTATTTGCAATATATAGGACTGACAAAAATGTGTCCCGAATCAGTAAGATTTAAGAGCAGACTAGACACAACTGAATAAAGAATTAGTGAATGAAAGGAATTATTTGGAGCACCATCCAAAAGACATGTAAAATATAAAACTCTACCAAACAACAAGGAAGTGATAGTAGTAAGTTCTAGCATATACAAAGAGACAATTTTTCAAAGACATATGACTAAGATTTTTTCCAGAAATATTACTAGATCTAAATTCTCAAATATAGAAAGCCAAATGAACCATAAAAAAAGGTCCACAACTAGATAAAACATAGAGATACTATAGGTCATAAAAGATAAAAAGAAGATCTGGAAAACTACCAGGAAAAAAAAACCCAAATTACCTACAAAGAAATGTCAATGAGAGTAAACTATTATTTTTCAGTGGCAGTAACACAGTCAGTGAATTATTTTCAATGCACCAAGAGACAATAAAGAAGTACCCACAAAGGAAACGTTTAAGGAAACATGGAAAAAATACTCCAGATGGAATTGGAGTGTCTGAGACAAGAAATTGTGGGCAAAGATATAGCTAAATATAAATAAATATAGATGGCATACAATAAAAGAAAGGAACATCTAATTTGGGGATGAGGGTGACAGACTAGAGCTAAAATACTGAACAAATGGATGGGTGGTCAAGTTTGAGCGGTGCTTAGTGGGTTAGAGAACAGAGTCTAGAGCCAGATTGTCTCGGTTAAAATCTGGACTCTGGTACTTATTATCTTGTACTTATTAATTTGCTTTGAACAAGTTAACCAACATCTCTGTATGTCTCTGTACCTCTCTTAATACGAAGATAGTGACAGTATCGATCTCATAGGGTTATTGTGATACTTAAATTAGTTAATATATATGTCAACCCCTTAGAAAAGTGCTTTATACAGAGCAAGTGCTATATGAGTGTTAGCTATGATTCTCAGTAAAGCATTCTACGGTCCTTGTATGCCAGGTAAAAAACACAATCATGATGAGAGACTAACACTCTCTTTCTTCTTCTTCTTCTTCTTCTTTTCTAATGATTTTATTTATTTATTTGAGAGAGAGAGAGCACAAGTGCAGGTGAGAGGCAGAGGCAGCGGGAGAAGCAGACTCCCCACTGAGTAGGGAGCCTGATATGGGCCAGATCCCAGGACACCGGGATCATGACCTGAGCTGAACGCAGACACTTAACCAACTGAGCCCCCCAGGCGCCCTTAACACACCTCTTCTGACAACAATAATCAAGAACATAAGAATACTATTGACAAGCTTGTTTTAATGGACTTGTTAAAAAACTCTGTATCCACCTAACTCATACCACATAGACTTTAAAAAATCTGCTTATTAGTTTACAAGATAATTTCGCGAAGTAGGAATTGAACACATTGCGGAGGGTACTGCTTTTTGCCTTGCCAATGATCAGCCTGCCATTCTTATGCACAGAACACTGACTTCCTGGGTAGTAGCAATGTGTGGAGCTAAGACACTCACTCTCCCAGGTGTCTTTATAGTTAAATGTGGGCATTAAGACCTAGAGCAGATCATTGGGATTTAAGTGGAAATCACTGTGTTGGATTTCTGGAAAAGCCATCTTAACCTTTATGTCTTTAAAGCTAATATGCCTTGAACCAATATGTTTCTCATCCTTTGGTTGGGTGTGCGTCATGTGTGTATACATATCTTCAAAGCTCCTGCAAGAACTCTGCCTTAGTTCTCACTTCGTGCTTGCACAGAGCTTGAAGGTCACCCAGAGGTGAGAATGTACGGCTCCCTCAAGTGTTTCTGGGAATGTGCACAACCCCAGGCATGCACACAGCTTTGCACATGCACACAGCCTTTCAGGTTCACGGGAACACGTAGGAGATTGTCAATGCCCCCCCGTGGACTTGCTTCTTCTTTAGAATCTTTATTCAAGATTTCACTAAAAATTTCTGGGACTTTAAAAGTGGATTTTGACAAATCGTTTTAAAGACATAAAGGTTAAGATAAATCGTTTCCTGAAATTGGCCAAGAAGAACAATAAAGTAGAATTTTTCTACGTCAGATATCAAAACAGACTAAAGCTACAGTAACTACAATAAGGTGGCATTATTGCTGAAATACATAGCATGATGGCGAAAAAAGGCCAGAAATACATATACGTGTGCGCACACACATGCATTTTGCATATTCTGAATTAGTATTTATATAAAACTATAAAAGTATTTAATAAGCTTAGCCTGGGGAAGAAATTTTTTTAAGACAAAAGAAAAACAAGAAAACATAAAGGCAAATCTTGAAAAAATTGACTATATAATAATTAAGTATTTCCTTATAGTGAAGGGCATCACAAATGGAATTAAAGGCAAACGATAGGCTGATTGACAATTCTTGTAAAACATGCAACAGAAAAAAATTCAAATTAAATAATTGGATCCTACTTTAATGTATTAGATTGGCAAAAGAAAAAAATTCAGAGATCAGTAGCACCATGTTAATGTGAATGTGAAGATAGTCTCCTTCACTGCTAGTGAGAGAGCAAATTGTTTTCGGAGGCAGTTTTGCACAATCTAATATAATTTTGAATGCATGTCACTTAAATGCTAATACAGTATTTTCACTTCTGGAAGTCTATGCTGCAGAATAGTCACATGAGCACTAACGTGGATATTCATGAAGCTGTTTATTGCAATGCTGCTTGTGATAGTCACTGGCTAGGAACCTGAATGTCTATCAGTACTCTGTGTGTGGGGGGGGGCATGTGCGTGCACACATGTGCACAGACACACACACATAAAAAGAGGGAAAGAGTTGCAGAGAGAAAAAAAAGAGACTTCAATAAAGATTCGAATAGCTTTATGGTTTTTTTTGGATGATGAACTTTTTTTCTCTGTTACTTTTTCTTTGTGACCCAGAATGATGACATAACAACTTGGCTTCATGGGTAAATATACCACAAGAGAGACTTTAACGTTGTGTAGCATATTCTTCTGCATTATTTACATTTTTCAAGTGATTTGAAAACAACAAAAAAGAAAAAAGCAAGCCACAGAACTGGGTACAGGTCCCCATTAGGGTAAAAGACCTCTATAGAAACAGACAGATGTTTGTTTGCATATTACGACTCTCTGATAAAAACGCACAACTGTTACCAGTGGCTCCTGGGCGTGACGGAAGCAGTGGGAGATGGAGTGGAGGGCTCTGCACGCATATGCCACAGTTCCGGTAGATGTTTTTGCAGGCTGTAATACACTGCTGAAATTAAAAACAAAACAAAACAAGAAAGAAACGAATAAAGGAGTAAACATATGCCAGTAAAGGGAAGGGAAGGGAATGACGGTAGCTTTAAAGCTCAGAAGGAAGACAAGGAGGTGATTTTACGATCAAGATCAGAGAAGCGTGATAAGCAGCAGTGACCGCCAAGGCGATAGAGAGCGTGGTGACGTGGATGACGTGGGGACGTGGGGACGGACATGGGGACAGATGTGGGGACGTGGGTGGCGGCTGAGCCATGTGTGGGAGCGCTGGCAGGCACGCACTCAGGTTAAGGTGTGTGCCCTACTGCGGTGGAGGACAGAAGTGAGGGAAGAGATGGGACCGAAGAGACAGACCTTGCTCGAGAGCGGCTGTGAGAAGGGAGACAAAGGTTGGCTTCCAGCTGCAAGAACACGGAGCAGGTCATTGAATAAATACCAAAGGGAGGGGAAGGTGTTCTCACTTTTAGGTGTGTATTACTACTAAACCCTATCAATGATTGAACTTCTGTGGAAACCAAAATAGTTCTCTTCAATTAGAAAAGTTCTTTAAACCATGATCAGGGGCCACCCATGCCTCAGCTAATGTGATTCACGCTGAATGACCTTCAGAAGTAACTGGATCTCGATCTACTTTATATTTCTGCAGTAGGACTTGGGATTTAACTTTTGCTATGGGACAGAGGGAATAATATTAGAGAAGAGAAATGTGTATGTGACAAATTCAACTGTAATATTAATATGATATTAATCGGAAGGAGACTGACCTGAGAAAATTGCATAGTAAACATGCTAGTTGTGTAAAATATCCTTAAAATCCGTACAAAATCTATACGGTCTCCCTAGATGTGATACATAAAGAAATCGTAAGAATGCATGCTGAGTTCAAGCCAGCTACACTGAGATGAATTTGTGTTTGGGGGGAGAGAGATGTAATATACCACGAACTTAAGAAGAGCCAGGTTTTGAGGAAGGAGACACATATGGTATGTACTGTGGTGTGTTGCTTATTATTTCCCCTGAGTAAGATTAAATAATTACATGTTTTGCTCTTCAAAAATCTTCTCTGGTTGTTCTTTTTTTTTTTTTTTTTTTTTGGTGCAATTGGCCAGCATATTCTGATCCACAGAAAGAGGAAGGCATGGGGCGGGGGTGGGGGGAGGGTGCCGCACAAGTGTTCTCCTTCTGCCTTCTAGGCACAGGTGAATGGCTTTGAAATTATGCATCATGAAGTCATAAAACTCACGAAGCTGGAAATATTTTTCAGAAAATATGTATGTAATGGCAGCTTTTCATGCAGCTGGCTTTTATACCAAGCTGTGTACTTTGGGGACCATTTTGCTCTCACACTTGTCATCTGTCCAACCACAAACACTCCTACCTTGATGCGCAAAGTAAGCAATTTGAGGTTTTTAAAATACGGAAAGAAGCCAAAATGAGAAGAAGTCAGTGAGATTTCATTAAATATATCTAGATGTTAGTGCACATAAAAGCACCAAATATTTGAGATGCATCCTGCGGAAACAAGTAAATATAATCAGTGATCTTGATATGATGGGATTATATTGCCAGAAATTTTAGGGTCATAGCAGATTATCTTTCCTTTTAAAAGGTGAATTTTCAGGAAGAATTTTGAGTCTAGCGAATGGCACAGATCAGAGAACTCTTCTACTAAATACATGGTAGTGACGGTTCACTTTGAGGCTTCAAGATGCCCTCTGTGTCTCTCGGTTTCATAATTTCTAACATCCAGTCCAGCTTCCAAATGCTGTTCTTTCGTGGTGAACTTGATCTTATCCATGAGCCCAGGGCAGCAAATTAACACAACAGAATTTTTTGGGTGCGGTTGCGGTAATGGAGATAAGTAGCCTTGGCAAAGGTTCAGAGAAAGAAGCATTCTCACGAGTTGCCACTAGGTGTGTGGATTGCTGCAACTTGTTGTGCTCAGCAGTGTGGCAATGTCTTGTCCACTAGATAACTCATCTGCGCCTAGTAGTGAAGAAGCAGGCCACCAAAGAAAGCAAGCAGCAAGCAACTTGTTTCTTTCCCCTCCGTGGCCCTTCAGGCCTCTGCTATGATTTTTTTCCTTCTCCGTAGCTAAAATTTTAGGTAGTTTACATAATAACCTTTTAAGTCTCTGGTCACTTTTATTCACAACATTTAAAATGTTCAGTCCTGCATATCAGTCAAAACTCTGGATTTAGCGCAAAGCTTCTCCCTGAGTCTGGCAGGTGCGGCAGAGGGAAAGGAGGGGGCTGGCTGGCTTTTCCTCTGCTCCCCCAAATGCCTCCACTCCTGGCCCAGGCAGGAGGTAGGGAAGGGGAGGTAAGGATGAGGAGGTCAGGAGAGGTATTGCTTATCTGGGTATTTGCAGTTAAAAAGTAAGGATGGATGTGCTTTGGACTTGGGAAATCCTTCAAGCTGACGTTTCTTTTCCCATGGAGCACTTTCCTCAAGGTTCAGCCACTAGGAACCTCCAGTTGCCACTTCTACAATGTGCGGAGTGCCACTTGCATGGGCCATTTTTAACATCTTCCTCTGCCTGGGTGTGCTTTCCACATTTGCTCCTTGTTGATAGATCCCCATTGCTTCACAGGCAGACATGCTCGAGGCTGCCTCTGTCCTACGCGCACCACGTCTGGTCTTCGGGGAGCACCCACACTTCCTCATCCCCTCTGTCAGTGGAAATGAGGCGCAGGGCAGACTGCAGTCAGCCTCGTGAGTGCGGAATTATTTGGGGGCAAGGGTCAGAAACCAGTTCATCATGACCTTATGCTCCAGGGGACACACGTAGTGTTCTCACAGTGGACTCCCACTAGCTTGAGATGAAGAGGACACTATCCGGCACTGCTCCCCTTGGGCTGACAGGAAGGATGGTGCCACCGCTGTCCAAGAATTCTCTCCAGAGAAAGTGTCTCTCAGTCCCTGCCTCTTCTACCCCCACTTCCAACTCTTAAGTGGAGATGTTGGCCGAAAGTCTTCCAAGCCCGCTTTGACCACCACGTTTGCAAGCCCTGCACATCTGTTGGTGTGTGGAATGTGAAATCCTTCTCACAGATTCTTGGGACCTCTGGCTAAAACTGAGTCCTGTTTCACATCTCGTTAATTTATATTCCTTTTGACTTTACCCTTTTTGGGAATCTATTCTATAGAAATAGAAGTACTGGCGTACGAAGATATTTATAGGAGCAATGTTTGTGATGGAAGAAAAAAGAGAGAGGGAGGAAGAGAGGGAAGGAGGGTGAAGGAAAGAGAACCTAGCTCTCCATCTGTCAAGGAATGGGGAAATGTTTGATTAAATCACAGTATGTGTGTACAATGGAATATTGTGTATCCATTAAAAATAATGAGTTATACTTGATCTGGTTAGCTGAAGGGATGTATATTATATATTATTTGTGGGGTTTAAAGGAGGTTGCAAGTGATGTGTGTAGTGTGTTCTATTTTTAAAGAACCCTAGTTGTTGGTGTATGTCTGTGTGAGCATAGAGAAGGGTGGGGAAGGACAAACCCATGTTATTAATAATGGTCATCTTAGTGGGTGATAATGACAGCAAGAGTCAGGGGAGCTTTATCATTTTGACAATATATTGTGAAATTGTTGTGCATATTATAGCAAGCATATGTATTCGGACAATTAAAAAATAATGTTGTAAAGCAAAATAAAGGAAGAAAAATGAAGTTTGAAGGGAGTGCACCGCAGCAAAGTTTCCTTTGAAAAAGGAGACTAATGAGGGCATCAAAGTACATTATAAGTTATAGTAATTTTCACCATGTGACATAAAGAGGAGGGACAAACAGATCTCTTATAAAACTATAAGAAGGAAATGCCCAGAAAAAATGTTATGAGTGTTACAATATCTTTAAGGAAGAGATAATTCCCATGTTATAAAAGCTATTGCAAAGCCTAGGAAATATGGAAACCTTCCAATTTAATTTTTGGAGGCTAGATTTACCAAGATAACAAAACTGAAAAAGAAAATTAGACTGATTATTCATGCGAAAATCTGAAACATTAGCAAATGGAATCGGTATATTTAAAGGATAAGGCAAGATGATCAAGTTGAATTATCCTAGTAACACAAGGTAGCTTAACATTAGAAAATGTGTTAGTATAACTCAGAACCTTAACAGAGTAAAGGAAGAAACTATAGATGTTGAAAAATAATTTGATAAAATTCAGCAGTAATTTCTATTTTTTTTTAAAGATTTTATTTATTTGAGAGAGAAAGAGCGAGAGAGAGCATGAGCAGGGGGAGGGGCAGAGGGAGACAGAGAAGCAGACTCCCCTCTGAGCAGGGAGCCCCACTCAGGGCTTGATCCCAGGACCCTGGGATCATGACCTGAGCCCAAGGCAGGCACTTAACCAACTGAGACACCCAGGCACCCCTCTATTTTTTTTTAACTCATTAGCAAATGAGGAATATCAAGATCTTGCCTTGAATGGATATATCATGCTGCTGTATTTCCTGTATTTCCTAAAGTCCAGCCCTCGGGCATCTATATAGACAGCACGAGCACTTCTCTGCCTTTCCGGCTGAAATGGACTCACAGGAACCTCAGCAAGAAGTTTGAGGGAAGAAGGAGAGTGAGTTTAAGGTATGTGCTCTCCTGTTTCCATCCCTACAAGGTTACCTGGGCTGTCAGTGTACCTCTCAGGGCAGTTGACTCCCCAGGACTCGTACCCTCAGAGTTCTGGTAATCATTCTCTCCATCGTTTCTTTGACTTAGAGTTGATGAAAATGCTGCTACTCCTAAGCCCTGGGGTGCTGCACGAGGCTTTACTCTGCACCCAAATCTTCGTAAGTACAGATTCTCTTTATTCACAGTAGCCTTGTTCTGTAAAGTCACCGAGAATCCTGAATTAGTAATATGAAACCACTGCTCCCAGGGGAAATAGAGGGTTAGAGTCCTGCAAGACTTTGGTCACAACATTTTGTCCACTGATCAATACAGAAGCATGTTTTTCATCTGTTTCCTGTTTAAAGACACCTTATTTAGTATATGCTGTTGTTTTATGAACATTGAGTTCATGGCCAACAACACTGCAGCTCATGCCTGAATGAAGTTATGGAACACACACCTTTTCTCTATAAGGCACATTGCAGCTGTTCTGTGTCTGGGATACTAGACAGCACTTCAGCACTATGCTTGGGGGCCGTTTTAAACAGCAAAATTGTCAACAAAAGTACAAACATCCAAAAAAGGTGTCACCGAGTCGACTGTGCAAAGACATTTCTTTGCAGCAGGAGAGCTGAAGCAAAATGCAGAGCGTTGCCTTGTTCTGCCTCAGCTGGGAGGGCGCATGTCAGTTACACATTTTGTGCTACTCCACACGTGTCTGAATTACTGTGGAAGCATCACCAGTATTGACTTCAGGGTTACAAATAAATTTTAAGAAGAAGGCAAATTTGCAAATATGGAATCATGAACCATGAGGATTAACTTTTGTCCCTTGATAAACAAATTCTTCTCAGATTATGCTATTTCAGAATGCTGTTGGTTTCTTATTAGAAGTCTGATTTTATAGGCACATGTGCCAGAGATCTACTATAAATGCCATATCAAATGGTAAAAAATTAGTAGTATTACTATTAAAAGAACAACAACAACAAAAAAAGGCTGCTATACCATTCATTGTGCTGGAAATCTTTAGCCAATATGAAAAGAAATAGAAATAAGATATAAATATTGGGAAGGGAAAACAAAAATGTCTTTGACATAGGATGACATGATTATCCACCCATAAAATCCAAAAGAATACATTAAAGCCTATTTGGCCAATAAAAGTGTATCAGTGTGGATGGGAATAAACTCAACATATCAAAAGTAATAGCTTCCCTGTATGCTAACCAAAAGCAATTAGAAAATGTAATTGAAAAAAAATTCCATTCACAACACCAACAAAGCCTCCACAATACATAGGAATAAACCCAACAAACAAAATGTAACACTCTTGAGAACAAAAATAAAATTTGTTAAAGGACAAAAAGGAGCATCTGAATAAATGGAGAGTTAAATCACGTTCCTAGTTTGGATGACTCAATATAGTTAAAATGTCAGTTGTCCCCAAATTAATCTGTAAATTCATTGCAATACCAGCCAAAACTCCCTTCACCAGCCCAAATCTTCCAACCTATTTCAGATGTTTTCAAAAATTGATTTAGAAGGGAGTATGCACCGCAGCAAAGTTTCCTTTGAAAAAGGAGACTAATGAGGGCATCAAAGTACATTATAAGTTATAGTAATTTTCACCATTGTGGCATAAAGAGAAGGGACCAACAGATCTCTTAAATATAGAGTCCTGAAGATGGAGTCCAGAATCAGACCTATGTATATAAAAGAATTTAGTAAATGACAAAGGTGATATTTTGAACTACCAAGTAAAAAATTCAGCACATGATGTTGGAAAATAAATGTTGCGAAAGATATCTGCAACAAATATTCTAAAAGACAAAAGATGAATATACAGAATATAGAAGCAATTCCTACAAATCAGTAAGAGAAAGCGCAAAAGAAAAGTGGCAGTGGGCAAAGAATGTGAAAAGACAATTGAGAGAAAAACATACAAATGACCAACAACTAAATGAAAAAATCCTCAACTGCAATAGCAATCAGGGAAATGAAAATCAAACAGGAATGAGCTATCGTTTCCAACCATCAGTTTGGCAAAAATTGAAGAGACTGATAATAGCAAGTGTTAATGAGGAAGTGGGGGAAATGGTATTTTACTACAACTGTGGATGGTTCCTCTATTTTGGAGAGCAACATGGCAGTATAATTAAAATGTTAAATACACATACCCTATGATCTAAAAATGCATCTCTAGCTATCTAATATAGAGAAATATTCTCACATAAGCTCAATGAGATATTGTTACAGTACAAAAATTAGAAACCATTAATGTCCATTAAAAGCAGTATGGTTAAATATGCTGTTATAATTCTATACTGTGGGTCAGTGTAACAATTTAAAAAAAAGCTGTATCAGTATATGCCAACATTATGAGAAAAGCATATTAATGAAAATATATGCCATGCTACATAATATATGTTAAATAAAAAATCCGAACAAATCATTTATTTCTCTTTTTATCTGTTTAAGTATGTATGTAAGCATATAGGAAAATATTTGTAAGCACACACATCAAATTAGTAAGCAGATGGCACCCCTAGGGAGGTGAATGAGATTGGAAAGTTGTCATCCAAGAGACTTTTGCTTTCTTTTTAATTTTTAAAGCTTAACAAAAATAGCAAAGTTTATCCTTCTAACCATTTTCAAGTGTACGGTTCAGTAGTATGAATGAAGTATATTCACACTGTAGTACAACAGATCCCCAGAAGTGTTTCATCTTGCAAAGCTGAAAATTTGTCCCCATTAAACACTAACTCTGCACTTCCCTTCCCTCCAGCCCCTGGCAACCACCATTCTGCTTTCAATTGCTATGAATTTGACTACTTCAGATACCCCATGGAGGAGAAATCATAGAGTCTTTGTCTTTTTGTGATTGGCTTATTTCACTTAGCATCGTGTCTTCAAGGTTCATCCATGTTGTAGCACGCGTCAGAATTTCCTTCTTTTTTAAGGCTGAATCATATTCTATTGTATGTATGAACCACATTTCATGTATTCCTTTGTTCATAGATGGACACTTAGGTTGCTTCTGTCTTCTGACTATTGTGAATAGTGCTGCTATGAACACGGATGTGCAAATACCTCTTTGAGACCCTGCTTTCCTTTCTTCTGAATATGTAGCCAGAAGTGGAATCCTGAACCATTTGGTAGTTCTAGTTTTAATTTTTTGAGGAACCACGATACTGTTTTTGCTTTATTCTTATCACCTAAATCTTTTGCAACAAGACTATATTTATGTATTATTTATGTAATTAAAAGTAAAGGAAAAAATTAGTTTAGATAAGCAGAGTTCAAAAGCCATCAAATACCAAGTGAATAGTGGTTTTGATGACAACTAAGAATGGGCAGGCTTGGCAGTCTCTGGCCTACCTAAAGGCCTGGGAATGGAAGATGCTGAAAACTATGAATCTAGCATTTTAATTAGCATGACAGATTGTTTTATTATTCATAAATATCCACTAGCTTGCCTTGGGGATGCTTATGCTGGCATGACAGTGTGGCTTGCTTTGGCCAATGAAACACGAGCGGAAGTACAGAGCAAATAGCGTGCTTTTCTGTGTCCTCTTTACCCTCTGCCGTGAAAACCAGCAATGTGGCAAGAAGAGGCCTGCCGTGGCAGCTGGGATCCCCAAGGGAGGACGAGTGCAGCAGAGCAGCAGCCACCCTTGGGTGCATATGAAGCATGGGAGAGAGCTAGCTCTTGGGGGTTGAAAATGACTGGATTTCTTTTCGATGCCACAGGACAGTGTGGCCTGTCTGTCTCATGCACAATGTAAACTCCTTCACCTCCGTGAAGGCTGTGGACTTCGAGTAGGAATCTATAAACTTGAAGTCCTTTCTCTAGCAGCCTTCGGTCTTCTTCTGAAGATTTGTGGGCATTGCTTCAGTACCGTGGAAAATGCAGACACTATGCATCCACCTTTGATCTCAGGGACCCAGCCACGCAGCCCAGGATGTGGCACCTCACAAATCATCCAGAGCCCTGTTAGCCTGCAAGGGACAGGGGGTGTGGTCCTGATCACTCCCTGGAGTCTAGATACAATTAGGACTAGCTTTAGATGCAGTAGGAGTAAACCCAAAGAGGGTACACCACTCCGTCCCATCGAAAACCTTATTAAGTTAAAGCGGAGGTGTATCCTCTCCATCTCATGAACCATCTTGCAAAGTGCAGCTTTGAGAAAATTGGCCAAAGTGTGAGCTGTGGGTCTGCTGGTTATGGGGATCGATCAACCCATCGACGGCAAGCACAGTAACTGCTTCCAGAGTACCATCTCTCACCTGGAAAAGGACAATCTGCTTCACTATGATAGGATCCTAGTGATAGGATCCTAGTGATAGGATCATATGTCTCCGCTTGGTCACTAGTCCAGTTCAGGGTGAAGGTGAAGCTGGGTCCTGAGCTTAACTTCATTCTGCAGAGATGGCTAATTATGTATTAGTTTATATTAGTTATTTGTCTCGTCTTTTTTTTAACCAGTAAAGTTCTGACAGATGATTATGCAAGAAAAGTATTTTAGACAAGCCGTGGCAAACGAGAACTGAATCATTACAAGAATTAATCATGACTGGCCAAAAAAGAGCCTGATGTTAGCTCCATGAAAGCAGCTATTAAATCAAGGGCATTGGATTCTTCTAGCTAATTTTCTCATTTTCTGGCCTATCCCCAGCTGGCTTGAAATGCTAACACAGCTGCTGAGAAATTGATGGCAAATCCAAATGTGGTACAAAATCCACAGGACTTCAGGGTTTCCGAGATTCTTTGGAAGAGTCCTTTTAAGCAAGTGTTGATCCTCACTAAAAATATCCTAAGAGTATAGTTTTACTGTCTCAAAGGAGATAGTGATGTCAAATATGAGGCCTACTCAAGGGTGTGTTTTCTTTTGACATTCCTTTACGTCCTGTTGGGAGTTCCCTGCAGTGCAGCATTAATTAGCATTTTCTTAATTAGCATCTTTCCGTCTTAGAAGACAAGAGCCTTCTGGGGTGAAGCATGGTGCACTGGGGGCTAGGAATTCAGAATTCTCCCTCTGGCCTCACCACTGACTAACAGGATCTTGGACAAGTCAGAGCACCTCTGGCCTCATTTTTTGTCTATAAAACGAGGGTAAAATAATTGTGGCTCATTAATATTATCTGATTTGTTAGGACAAATGTCATGACCACATCAGCATAAAATTTGGATGAGACTGAGAAGTGGATCAGACACACTTAATTAGGAAGGTGAAGGAAGAGGATGATTGCAGCAGGACCCTGTTGCCTTGTCCCCTGGCAAGGGCTTCCCCAGGGTACTGGGGACAGGGGCAGAGGCTGGGGAGAGAACCATTCTTCATAACTGTTATTTGAAATTGTGGTATATTTGGCTATTTGGCTATATTTAAGTTAACTTTTAGTAAGTTACATAACACATTATGATATACATGATTATGTACGTGTATATACATGTATTATGATTCTAGATAGATAGAGAGATGATAGATAGATAGATAGATAGATAGAATGATGTTTCAGCTGTTCAGTTGATTTTTTTTTTTTTGTCTTTTTAATTTTCCAAGTCAGAGGAACTCTCTGGAGGGTGTTAAGGAAAGGGATCTGAAACAGATGGATCTAATTCTGATATTTTGATCAATGAACCACTTCCATTCCCCATTCTGGCTCCATGATGGATGGATAAGGCTGACCAGTGAACACCTCTCTTTAATTATGGGAACATAGCAGGGATCATTCTGGTATGGGTATGTCATCCCTTCACATCTAAACCTTTTCAAATTGACATGTAAAGCTGATGCTGCCAACTGGCAGAGCACTGGGTACCTTTTTAGACAATTTATGTATTATATCCTAGATCAATTATAAAATTGACAGGAACTACAAGCCTTATCACCAGGCACTTGCATACAGTAAATTAATATACTTAGCATTATTTAAATTGTATTTCTTTTAGGAAAACAAACAACAAAAGCTGGAACCAATAACTGGCCCAAAAAAAGAGAGATGGCGGTTAGAATGATCAAACACAGAATCTTCACTGTCAGGAGAGGTTCAGTTCGTGGTTCTTATTTATATCCAATCTTTGCGAGCATTCTTTAGTTTACGTAAAATCGGCTAGGGCTTCATCAACTCTGCTGAAAGAAAGAGAAGATGAAAAACACCTGTAACCACCAGCAAGTGATTCAGAGGGGACAGAGTCTTTAATTACGTCACGAATTTCCAAAGGCATATCCATCACACTGGAGCTCACAGAACATAAAAAGATATTGGAGAAAACCCAACTTCAAGTGCTAATAAAAAAGAACACAAAAGGCTTCATTCACCAGCAATCGCTATTTCCTTTGATTTACAGTTTTCAGAAAGCAACAGTGTCATTCAACTGCAGGGTCACAGAGCCGCCTTCCAGTGGAATGCTGATTAGGTGGCCTGCTGTGACGTACACACCGAATGAGTGGATGACAGCCAACTCCTCATTACCATGGGCACAGCGGACACAATGATCACGGAAAACATGTTCCAAGGGAGCGGGGCCAGTCATGGCGCGGGGGCAGCTGCATGCAGAGCTCATTGCTGACTTTGATTCAGACATCCTCCCAACTAATACCTTCTTGCCAAAGGAAGAGACTATTATGCAGATAACACAAAACGATAACATATCAGCCCAGGGCTTTGCTCAAATCCCTTCTGTCTGCTTCCTGAGAGGTATCTTCTGAAATCCCCCATCTGGAAAACTTAGGCCAGCTCCTCCATCAGTTATTGCGTTGGTCATGGAATGACAAGTGGTTCTCCCTTCTCGGAATTGTTGAGTAGAAGTGACAAGGAAGGGGTTAGGGGGGCACTTTCATTGTATTGGCAATGTTTGGTTTCTTAAGCCAGCTAAGGAGGACACGGGGATCATTGTGTTCTTCTTTATTCCTTTTTTTTTCTTTCTTTTTTTTTTTTGCTTATCCTAACTATTGCACAGTGTATTATTTTTAAGAAAAGTAGACTCAAATATGAGAGCTTGGGGAGCTAATTTGATCCTCTTAAGTTATTTATGTCTATGTACCCTATTCTTTGCTCCAGGCAAGAATTATTTCAAGCAATTAAAATTTTCTCCACTCATCAAACATTTCTTGCTATTTTAAAAATTACAAAGATAGACATAGACTAAATAGCAAAGACAAAGCAGTAGTTCCTCTTGGGCCCCTGTTCTAGGTGCACTCCCCTCCCCAGAGATACCCACTCTCTCTGGCTCCGTGAATCTCCTTCCAGACCATTTCCTATATCTATATCTGCATATATTTACATATATATATAAATGAAATTTAGTGTAAATATAATGTCAGTTTTCACCTATGCATCCTGGGCATTGATCACTCGAGGTCAGCAAGAAGAGAGGACTGATGCCCTGGGTTAGAAGAGACAGGAACATCTGAAAGGAAAACTTGAATGAGAGAGAGAGACAGCTATGATCTTGGTGGGAAAATATTTGAAGGGCACCATGACTGGTTAAACTTGCTGTAGTCTGTGGGCCAGGGACTTGTCTAGGACATTCAAAGTGAGAGAACAAAATGGGCAACGGTCCCAAGCTGGGGTCCTTAGAACCTTTTCGGTCAGTTGTGCCTGGAGTAGCAGCCAGTTCCTTGGCTCGAGGGCTGGTGGCTGAGGTGGAACCTGGATGACCCGGGCGTGCACCGGGCAAAGCGGAGCAAAGAGCTGGTTTTATGACCGAAGCTAGCTCCAAAGATGCCGTGCGTGTGAACGGTTTGTAATTGAGGTGAAGTAGCTTTTCGTTAGGGTCATGAGTTAGGTGAGTCACCGCTGAGGGAAAGCATGGGGCACAGAGGAAGAGAGGGAGGCCTTGGTCTCTTGCTCCAACCTAAAGAGGCGTCCCCTTTTATCCCATGGGTAGTAAGGGGGGATAAAAGTCAAATAAGTAATAAATAGAGGTCAAATCAATAAGTAAATAATACGAGTCAAATCTTGGGGAGCCTGCCAGTTTATGGCTGCCTTTAGGGACAAAACCGTTTGTCCTTTGACTCTGTAGGAATGAGGACATCCTGACGTAAGGTGGGACTTGCCACCCGTGACAGGGGATCTGGAAACACATACTATATGCAAACAGTGAGCGCAGAGCCAGGGGTCCTGTCTCCTGGCACTTCCAGGGTCTTTGTGCGTGCGTGTGTGTATGTTTCCTTACCCTTCCTTCACACCCTTCTCTTCCGCCTTTGTGTATGTAAAACAGAATCCCTGGTGTATTTTCTGGTACGAGCTTTTTTGTTGTTGTTGTTAACTGGGTATGATAATCTACATACCAGAACATTCAACCTTTTAAGGGGCGCAGTTCCGTGACCTTAGCATAAACTCCTTTAGCAGAGCCCGTTTTCCTTCTAAATGCTGCAGCTGTTCTCTGTAGAGGGTCTTTGCAGGAGCAACGTTCTTCCTGTATTTGTTTCCCCCTGGCAAAGAAGAGCTGCAAGAAAGTGGGGAGTCTGCTCTTCCCTATGGCTGCCTCTGCCTGAGCCCGCACAGCCTCCCACCTGCTCTTGATTGGCACGCCGATGCCCACTGGCTTCCCCGACGCGCTTCGCTCAGGTTCATGGTGTCTGATGGAGGGAGAGAGCTAATTCACGCCGACTCTATTGATTTTTGCCATCTTCTTGGTTCTTCTTACTCCCTCTTTCCCTAGAGGGACAGTTAGGAAATAGCTAACAATCCTTGAAGCCAAACTGAGTTTCTGAATTCATTGCATTCTTAAAATAGTGGAAAAGAAAAAAATCGGGCCTCAGAAATATCACGGAGAGGCAAATTATGTTCCTGTCTGATTGTGAGGCAGCCCGGCAAATCCATAGCTTCAGGGATGACATATGCTGAGAAAGGATATTCCTTGATGTTAAGAAAATAATGGGCTAGCTTGTACAAGTGAGTATCTTTCTCCTTGAAACTAATTAGACAGTTCAGGAAACCTTGTCAGGGAAGGAATATCTGGTATTTGTCTGGTTCCCTGCACAAAATAATAATCCAGTGGCCAGAAATGACTATGCATGCACGTAATTTTGTGAGAATACAATAAACAGAATTCTAAATTCACAAAACATTAAGAATTAAGGAGTAGTTATTAGCTTTCCAAAACAATTTGGCATTTTCGTCCTGCTGAAACTTTGTTGCATTGGATATGGCTGACAGCAGCAAATAGGTCAGAGAACATAGGAACTGCCATGCTAAAAATTCTGAATCATAACGTGAAAAGCCCAGACTGTAGAGTAAAACACAGCCTTAGCAAACCAAGGACCATCAGTATTAGGTGATTACCCAAGATCATGTGCCAATTCAGAGCAGATTTTTGCATTTTAAATTGATATTGCTGGAAGCTCCCCCACCCCCATAAAAGCTCATGAAAATTATAGCTTCTGGAGTTCTTGTGAAGTTGAGAGGGTGAGGAAGATGCTAAATTAGCTTTGCTGGTCTTAGACAGCTGCTTGTCTCCCATGCAGCATTGAAAAACCACCAGACAGCAAACTTTCCCCCATGCAGCCGCATGAACTAGGCAGGGGTGTGAGTAGGCATCCCCTGGGGAGCTTATCACAAATACAGAGGCCTGGGTCCCCTGCCTCGAACCCATTCAGTAGATCTTGGTGGGATAGAGGCCTCTGAAATTTTAACAAGCTCCCTAGATGATCCTGAAACATACCAATATTTGAGAACCTCTAACACCGTGAAAACAGCTGGAGCTTTGAAATCGAATAGACATGAGTTCCGATCGAGAGAGTCCCCCATTCTGTGACCTTGAGCAAGCTACTGCCCTCTGAGCTACTTTTATCTAGCTTTCAGGGCTGTCTGGAGGATTCAGTTAATGACGTGTGTTGGGTGTTTATCTCAGGGCTCGCCAACCAGTGCACGAATAAGAAGTGTTACTCCCTATGTTCGTCCTCTCCTGCTGCCAGAGCAAACTGTCACATACTGGGGGCTGAAACAACAGGCATTTATTTTCTCCCAGTTCTGAGGTTGGATGTCCAAGATCAAGGTGTTGGTAGGTTTAGTTCTCTGGAGGCCTCTCTCCTTGGCTCACAGATGGCACCTTCTTGCTATGTCCTCACATGGCTTCTCTGTCCCGGTGTCCTGGCGTCCCTTCTTTTTATAAGGACATCAGCTCTAATGAGTTAGGGCCCCACCCTCACCTCAATTAACCTTAATTACCTCTTTAAAGGCTCCATCTCCAAATACGGTCATGTTGAGGCTTAAGGTGTCACATATGCATTTTGGGGGGGATACATAATTCAGTCCATAATGCTTCCCCTCGTCCAATCCTTTTTACCCACGCTCCTTCCCTTTCCCATCAGCGTGCGCCATGGCTTAAAGTTTGAACCATCTCTAACTCAAAGGAATAATTTTGCAATACTCACTCCATAAAAGCACTGGTTGAAGGTGAAGGCGAGAATGGGGTGTGGCTATTTTGCTGTGAAGGGAGCGGCTTCCTAGGCATCCAGGCCCCTGAACCCTGGTCCAAGAATATACCAGAGACTCTACTCTTCGTTCAAGGATCCAAAAACTCTCACCACTTAACATTTCACTAAAAAATAAATGAAAAGTAACCTAGATGAAGAAGGTACAGAATACTCCTGTGTCCAGATTCTGAGTTCTCTTTCTGGAAGGCACTTTCTCCCCGCTTTAGACAGAACACAGCAGAGAAAAAGAAAAGTCTTTTCAGATTTCCTAAGTGGAAAGCTTAACTTTGTGATATATGATTTCCTGACAGAGTGGTTACTTAGCACCTATTTTTAGAGTCCATAATATTCCGTTTCAGACATGTGAGGCTTCCTTCTAAGCAGGCTGCCTCTCCCGTCCCCACTGCCCAAATGTCTCCTCCGTGGTTGCGTGCAAAGCCCCACAGAGGCCTGCAGCCCTGTAATAGAATCTGTGATGTGAATGTTATTCATTCTGATGTAACAGGGCAGCACCTTGCCACCTCAGAATCCACCCCTGATGTAACTGGCAACACACTGAAATGAGTCAGTCTCTGAATCACTCGAGATGAAGTTAGAAATCTCCAGCCACCACGCCGTCCTCTTATGCATATTAGAATGAATTAAATTTTCTGGCCTAGACTATGAATTACATCTCTTTTCCAATTATGTTCCTTGGCTATATGTTTTTTTTTCCATGAAACTGAAGCAGGCTTCTAAAAATATATGCATTTATTATGTATCTTCCTCTGCTTGATTTAAAATACGCCACTATGATTACTCTGCATTGTAAATGAAGAACTGAATGAAGAAGGCTGGGAATGGTTATATATTTATAAAATGTAATGAATATTTCTTCTTTGATAACTTAGGTGGGATTAAGGCTCCAGTTAGGGGCACTTCTGATGCGTTATTGACAGGACCATTCTGGCCACCCCAGTGACCGAAAGCAGTCAAAATACCCACGCTCTATGCCCATGTCCCTTCTAGTTTGCCCCATTCCTAGGAAAAGAGCCATATGGTTCAATTCTAAAATGTCAGCTCCCAAAGAGATCTTAGCATCTCTGAATTCCAACCCCTCTGTTTTCCTCAACTTTTAATTAAACCAAAGTCAAACATAATTTTCCACCACCATCCCACTGAGATGCAAAGTGTAATTAATTTCCTGCTCCTAGGCTCAGTCGTGTGTCTTCCTCTGGCCAGTGGGATGTTAACAGATATGACACAAGAACTTTGAAAGTGCTAATGTGGTTGGGCCTGCCCTCTTGTACATCCGCTGTTGCTATGGGAAGAATATGTCTGGACCAGGCTGCTGGGTCCAAGAGGAGGAAAAGACACTTGTGATCAGAATTGCCTCGGCCAAGCCTAGAGCAGAACTCCCCGTTTTGCTCTGCAGGTAATTGAATGAGCCCAGCCAAGATCAGCAGAACCAACTTGCCAAGCCCAGCCTAGATCAGTCAAAAGCCAGCCAACTCACAGATATGTGAATTAGAAAAATAAAATTGCTGTCATTTGTAAGTCATTGAGTTTGGGGATGGTGCATGATACAGTACTTTGGAAGCAATGGCTGATAACTTTGGTCACTTGTTTTGTGTTGTCATCTGCCAGATCTCTCCATTTTAAAAATTCTTTTTAATCTTTGTAATTTATAAGTAATCTGCGGGATGATACCTCAACACCATGTGAATATCCAGTATCCAACAACATTTTGCTCAATTATCTCAGCATCATTCATAATCCTGCCTGAAGCAGTTATTACACTGAGGATTGCTGGGATTCCATGTACACTGACCAGCTAGTCTGCTTTGGTAAAGAAGCCCATTTCCTCCCGTACTTTTATTTTAGTGCCAATGTAAATTCATGAGTTCTCTCTTTCTCTCTCTCTTTTTTAAAAGATTTTATTTATTTATGTGACAGAGAGACAGCCAGCGAGAGAGGGAACACAGCAGGGGAGTGGGAGAGGAAGAAGCAGGCTCCCAGCGGAGGAACCTGATGTGGGGCTCGATCCCAGAACGCCGGGATCACGCCCTGAGCCGAAGGCAGACGCTTAACAACTGTGCTACCCAGGTGCCCCATGAGTTCTCTCTTATTCCATACATTGTAAAACATTACTGTTATTATTCTTTGTGATGTTCAAACCTGTCCCAGTTTGGCCAGTGAGAGCTCCTTCAAGGCGCCTCCTGTGCCCTTTTCAGATATTTCCTACAGTGTTAAAGCACTTCCTTGTCTGTAGCAGTGTAAGACAGTCTCTCTCGCTGGATTTCATTTGCTAGTATTTTGTTAAAAGATTTTTGCATCAATGTTCATGAGGGATATTGGTTTGCAGTTTCCTTGCAATGTTCTTATCATGTTTTGGTATCATAATAGCATCCTTATGATATGAATTGAGAAGTGATCCCTCCCCCTCTGCTGTCTTTATGAAAGAACTCGTGTGGAATTGGTATTATTTCTTTCTTAAATATTTCATCAATGTCATCAGAGAAGTTATCTGAGGCTGGAATGGTTTTTGTAAGAAGAATGTGAACTATAAATTTAATTTGTTTACTAGATATAGGGCTATTCAATGATCTATTTCTTCTTGGATGAGTTTTGAGAGTTTATGTCTTTCAAGGAATTTGTCCATTTCATGTAAGTCATGAAATATATTGGAATAACATTGTTCCTAATTCTGTTATTATTCTTTTAATATCTGTAAGATACATAATGATGTCACCTCTTTCGTTCTTGATATCAGTAATTTTTATCTTCATTTTTTTTTCTTAGTCAGTGTGCCTGGGACTTAGTCAACTTTATTGATATTTTCAAAGAATCCATTTTTTATTTCACTGATTTTCTCTGGTGTTTTTCTGTTTTCAATTTCATTGATTTCTGTGTTCTGTTAGTTCCTTTCTTGTGCTGGGATTGGGTGTAATTTGATCTTTATTTCCTAAGTTCTTTAGGTGGAAGCTTATACCATTAATTTAAGACTTTTCTAATGTGAACATTTAATGCTACACATTTCTCTTTAAACATTGGTTTGGCTGCATCCCACAAATTTTGTTATGTTGTATTTTAAGTTTCATTTGGTTCAAAATATTTGTTGAAATTCTCTTGAAATGTATACCTCGATCCGTGTATTTTTTAGAGTATGTTGTTTAATTTCAAAATATGTGGGGATTTTATAGCTATTAATTTTTAGTTTTATTACATTATGGTCAGAGAACATACTTTGTATGATTTCAATTTCCTTATATTTAAGGTATGTTTTGGGGCACTGAATTGGGGTCTGTCGCAGTGAATGTTCCATGTGAACTCACAAAACATATGTGTTCATTTTTGGGTGGAGTATTTGGAGATGCCCATTAGGTCAGGTTGATTGTTCAGGTCTTCTCTATACATAATGATGGCCTATCTATTTGTTCTATCAAATAGAACAAAAGGAAATGTTGAGTCTCCAACTATAATTGTGGACCTGGCTAGTTCTTCTTTTAGCCTCATTTATTTTGGAGCTATGTTTTTTGGTTCATACACATTTAGGATTGTTATGCTGTCTTGGGGAATTTACTTTTATCATTATGTAATGTCCCTCTTTTTAAAAAGATTTTATGTATTTATTTGAGAGAGAGAAAGAGAGAGCGCAAGCAGGGGAGGGGCAGAGGGAGAAGCAGATTTTCTGCTGAGCCAGGAGTCCCATATGGGGCTCGATCCCAGGACCCTGGGACCATGACCTGAGCCAAAGGCAGATGCTTAACTGACTGAGCCACCCAGGCACCCCTGTAACGTCCTTTTTATCTCAAGTAATTTTCATGGTTCTGAGTCTACTTTGTCTGATATTAATATAGTCACTTCAACATTTCAAAATGGTATTTACATGGAGTAACTCTTCCCATCCTTCTACTTTTAATCTGTCATTAACATTATATTCACAGTGTATCTACAGCCATACATGGCATGTAGTTGCTTTTAATCCAACCTGACACTACTTTTTAACTGGCATGCTTAGATGCTTAATCTTCAATATTTTAATGTATTAATATAATTGGATTTACATATGCCGTTTTATTATTTATTTGTCCCTTCCAATTTTTGTTCCTCTGTTCCCTTTTTCCTGCCTTATTCTGCATTACCTAAATATTTTTCAGTATTCTGTTTTAATTAATTAAATTTTTGTAGATTTATTTATGTATTTTAGAAGCAGTGAGAGAGAGCAGGAGCGGAGGGGCAGAGGGAGAGAGAATCTTAAGCAGACTCCACAACGAGCACAGAGCCTGACACAGGGCTCAGTCTCACAACTATGAGATCATGACCTGAGCTGAAACCTAGTCAGATGCTTAACCAACTGCACCACTCAGGTGCCCCAGTTTTAATTTATTTATTGGCTTCTTGCCTATCTCTTTATATTCTTAATGACTGCTGTAAGATTTTTACATACCTTTTTAGTTTAGAGTTAATATTTCAGCACTTCAAATAAAATGTAGAAGGCTTACAAAAATTGATTCCTTTATTCTCTCCCTTTTATTTTATAGTTGTCATATGAATTATATCTATATATACTGAACTCCCCCTTCTTCATAATGTATAAGTTGTTTTCAACAGTCATAATTATTTTATTTTAATTTATTTATTTGAGAGGGAGGGAGAGAGAGAAAGAGAATAAGAGTGAGAGGGTGGGGGCGTCTGGGTGGCACAGCGGTTGGGTGTCTGCCTTCGGCTCAGGGCGTGATCCTGGCGTTAAGGGATCGAGCCCCACATCAGGCTCTTCCTCTATGAGCCTGCTTCTTCCTCTCCCACTCCCCCTGCTTGTGTTCCCTCTCTCGCTGGCTGTCTCTATCTCTGTCGAATAAAGAAATTTAAAAAAAATAAAAAATAAAAATAAGAGAGGGTGAAGCAGACTCCCCGCTGAGCAGAGAGCCTGACATGGGGCTTGATCCCAGGACCCTGAGATCATGACCTGAGCTGAAGGCAGACATTTAAGTGACTGAGCCACCAAGGTGCCCCTCAGCAATCATAAATTTTTTAAAGAACTTTAGAGGGAAAAGGTCACCTATTGTATTTTTTGCCCAGATATTTATCACTTCTGTTGTTTTTCCTTCATTCTTGGATTCCATTTTCTTGCTGGTATCATTTCTCTTCAGCCTGAAGAACTTCAGCATTTCTTTTAGAGAATATCTGTTGACAATTATCTGACTTTCCCTTCATCTGAGAATGTGTTTATTTTACCTCCATTCCTAAAAGATAGCTTCACTGGATATAAAAGTCTGGGTTGACAGGTCTTCCACTACTTTAAAAATATTATTTTGTTGTTACTGTATTACCTACAGTGCTACATATGATTACTTACATTTACAATGCTCAGTGTGTTTCAAAGTATCCAAATGAAATCACCTGTATTTAGTGTGGGGACTAACTAACAGCCCACTGCCAGGGTGTGTGTTCTCAGTGTTTTGCACACCTGAACCACAGAGGGATTCTCTCTCTATGCTCTTCCCCTCCCCTCGGGGATACATGGGTGCCACTTGTCACTCAATGAGATTAATGGTAGGCAAAGGGGCAAGTTCTTGGATCACCTGGTGCAGCCTCAGTCTTAGGCAGGCCCTATGCACTTTTGGAGGTAGGACTTTCTCAGTGGTCCAGTCCCCATCCCCAAGGACAAACAACTCTGCCATGTATTTGTGGGTGACCTTGGGTGGAAAAAAGCTCCCTGCCCCTCTCCCAGGGCTAGTAGACCTCTGCTTTGTGTCAATACAAGACCTTTGGCCTAAACAGTTTTCCGATCATTCCCCTGGGCAGTTGGCTCTTACTTCCACCCACTCCTCAGTACCTTTGCCTGGGATGGGCCTGGAGAGTTTCCTAACCCTCCTCCAGTAGCAGTCAGTTTCTGCTTCTGTCTCTCCCTGCAAGATCAACTGCTTTTCCTCTGGACAGAGTTTCCTACCCCACCCCCAGCATCAGACAGCTTTTGTTTTTATTCCTTCCCCAGAAGCCCTGAGTCTTCTCCTGGGTCCTTGGGGCATGACAGAAATGTCAGGCAAGTGGGCAGGATTTTGTGCCTGCGTGTCATCGAAGGGAACACCCACAGGTCCTCTGCCCCACCCCAGTCTTTCTTGTGAACATCTGACAGAGACCTATGGAAAAGAGGTTCTGAGTAAGGTTGAAAACCCCTTGCATTTAGGGCTCCCAGGGTCTCTAAACTGTCATGCCAAGTCTACATTTGGTCTTGAAGAATGCATCACGTTTGAGCTGTTTTCTTCTTCCTGCACTCTGACAAAGGTGAAATAGTCCAGTGTCCTGTCTTCCTTGGAAGGCTTATCACCTGCTGGAATTTAGTTCAGTTTTTCACCTTTCAACCTTAATTCTTAAATGAGTCCAGAGAGAGTTATGATTTTTATAGATTGTCAAGCCTTTCTGTCATTGTTAGGGTGGAAGCAACATTCCTTTGCAGCTTGCTATATCCCAAGAGCAAAACTGGAATCCTCAGCCCTTGGGTGTTGGCCTGTAGTGGTCTCTATAGAATTATATCCCTGTTTAAAAAAAAGATTTATTTATTTGAAAGAGAGAGTGAGCACGTGTGTGCACAGGGTGGAGGGTGGGAGGGGGAGAGTCAGAGGGAGAGGAGGAGAGAGAATCTCCAGCAGACTCCCCACTGAGCAAGGAGCCTGATGCAGGGCTTGATCCCATGACCCTGAGATCATGATTTCAGCTGAAATCAAGAGTTGGACACTTAACCAACTGAGCCACCCAGGCGCCCTCTTTATGATTATATTCTTAATATTACATTGATGCAATTTTGTTTTCTTCTTTAACCCCAGAAGCACATACAACGCATATATAGGGGTATGTGTGTGTCATTTAAGAGAATTAGAGATTTTTTTGGTAGTGATTTCTAGTTTTATAGTATAATGATTAGATTGCATTATTTGTACCTTTTTTTTAAAAAAAAGATTTTATTTATTTATTTGACAGAGATAGACAGCCAGTGAGAGAGGGAACACAAGCAGGGGGAGTGGGAGAGGAAGAAGCAGGCTCATAGCAGAGGAGCCTGATGTGGGGCTTGATCCCAGAATGCCGGGATCACGCCCTGAGCCGAAGGCAGACGCTTAATGACTGCGCCACCCAGGCGCCACTGTACCTGTTTTTTTATATACTTATTAAGGCCTTTCTGGTGTTTAAAGTTTGAAGATATTCCAAATAGATTTTTTTTTAAAAAATTAAGACTTTTTTACAGCAGTTTTAGGTTCACAGCAAAATTGAGGGAAAGGTACAGAGATATCCCATATACCCTTTCACATACATAGCACGTAGGTAGTTAAAAAAGCTTTAGAATCTGTTTTATAGTATAGAGGTTGTATTAAGTCATTTAAAGATATTCACATCTTTTATACCCAAAATTGTTATTATTATTTTTAAAGATTATGTTTATATATAGAGAGAGAGAGCATGAGGACGAGTGGGGGGAGAAGCAGAGGCAGAGGGAGAAGCAGACCCCTCAATGAGCAGAGAGCCCAACATGGGGCTCAATTCCAGCACCCTGAGATCATGACCCAAGCCGAAAGACGCTTAACCACCTGAGCCACCCACGTGCCCCCAAAATTATTTTTTATCTGCCTAATCTTTAAAGGACCAAGTAAGAGAATATTAACATTTTCTCAATATTATCTTTTTTAAAAATTTTATGCATATAATTCTAATAGTTCTGGGTTTCTGTATTTTGGTGTCAGTAATTTGGCACATAATTGTTTATGATGACAATTTCCTTTGTCTTTTGTATTCTCCTTCACCAAGAAAAAGCCCCTCACTGTCCTTTTAATACTACACCTTAGAAGTCTTCATTTTTTTATAATAATTTTTATTATGTTATGTTAGTCACCATACAGTATATCCTTAGTTTTTGATGTAATGTTCCATGATTCATTATTTGCGTATAACACCCAGTGCACCATGCAATATGTGCCCTCCTTGATACCCATCACCGGCCTATCCCAATCCCCCACCCCTTCCCCTCTGAAGCCCTCAGTTTGCTTCCCAGAGTCCACATTCTCTCATGGTTCATTCCCCCTTCTGTTTTATTTATTTATTTATTTTAATAATAATATTTTTTATTATGTTAGTCGCCACAGTACATCCCTAGTTTTTGATGTAAAGTTCCATGATTCATTACTTGCGTATAACACCCAGTGCACCATGCAATGCATGCCCTCCTTACTACCCATCACCAGCCTATCGCATTCAACGCCCCCGCCACCGAAGCCCTCAGTTTGTTTCCCAGAGTCCATAGTCTCTCATGGTTCCTTAGAAGTCTTCATTTGAAGACATTTCCTTGTTTTCCTTTTTACCTTTCTCAGTCACTTAGTCTAGTAATATACATTTTGGAAAGAATATGGTTGACTTTTGTTTTTTGCAGGTTATACCTTCTTGTGTTTTCTGGGACTTTGGCACCTATGTCGTCATCTGTGTTCTGCCTTGAAGTCTTGTCTGTGCTCTTCCAAATCTTCTTTACTAGTTCTCCCAGGAATCCTCTCTCTCCCTGACACTTCAAACTGTCACTATTTCTACCTGCATGTGGCGCCATTGCCACCTGCTCATTCAACATTGCATCTCCAGAGTCCACAGCTGTGCCCAGTGCTCAATAAAATGTATTTACTGAATAGATGACAGGTATAGCATTAGTTAGGATCAGATTCATTGGTAAGAAAACCCAAATATCGGTGGCTTAAAAAGAGTTGATGTCTTCCTTATGTAAAGCCCTTAGGCATTTAATCCAGAGCTGGTAAAAAGCCTTTGTTCGCTGAAGTTTTCTGGTTCCTTCTAAATCCCATTATGCTGGCATTCCTAGGGTGTGTTCCTTATTCTCACAGTCCAAGATAGCCCCCATTTCGGGCCTCAAGATGGAAGAAAAGACAAAGAAGAACCAGCCAGGGGAGTGTTCCAGGACACTGTTAGGAAAGATTCCTGGAAACTGCCATGCACACCAACACTTCTACTTACATAGCATTCGCCAGAATTTAGTCCCGCGGCCACACTTACTACAAGAGAAGCTGAGAATGCATTGTCTTCATCCGGGTAGTTATGTGCCCAGCTAAAATTTCATTTGATGGAAGAACACTAAAGACCGGAGAAGGCATAGCCTCCTTGTGGAAACCTCAAGAAGATTGGAGCTGCGTCAGAGTGCGAGTGAGGTAGCGTGGTAGATCAGCTACAAGATCAGCTACTCACGACCTACGTCGTGAGTCTTAGTCATCCCAAGATGGCAGATGTCATCCTGTAGACTATCAGTGAAGGCCCTGAGAGGAAACTGGTAACACTCTTGAAAGGGGTGAAGTGAGTTTAACGAAGGGACTGTGTACAGGGTGGGCAGGGCTAAACAGAACTCACATGAGATGGCAAAGCTCCCCAGGGCCAGCAACTGCAGGAAGCTACCGTCACCTCTAGGACTCCGGAGGCAAGTGGATAAGTAGGTACTAGAACCCAATAGTTGTAGTGATAGGAAAGGGGTCTCAGACAGGAGCTGTGCCTTTGGTAGAGGGACAGTGTCACTGCAATGGGTGGCCTGAAAGCAGAGCTGGTGATAGAACTTTCAGGGCCCAGTGCAAAATGAAAAAAAAAAAAATTCCATTTGTTCAAAAATTAGTAAGAATTCCATGATGATGCCAGCAGAGAATTAAACTGAGCACAGGGCCCCGTGCGCTGTACAGGTCCGTGAAGCTGGCCTCGCACGGCAGAGAAGCAGCTGAGGAAGAGTGCCCTAAACTCTCCTCCAGCCCTCTGCCCATTTCCAGTACCTCCCACTGTCCACACAGTGGGAGCCAAGGTGCCTGGGTGAGGCAGTCCATGATGGTCAGCCCTGGGGCAGACGGGGATAACTTGGATCTGGAGCACAAGCAGAGACACTGTCTAGCTCGCCTATGGAGAGCCATTAGAGATTTTTTTAGCAGAGTGACATGTCCAATTAGTTTTTAGGAACAACTTTCTGGCAGCAGTGTGGAGGATGGATTGGAGAGCCTGGAGGCAGAAAGACCAATTAGAAGGCAATTATGCAAGTTCCAGAGTTGCTTTCCTTTTTTTTTTTTTTAATATCAGAACTCCCAGTAAGAAATAGATTTTGTATTTATAACACCGACCGAGTAACACACGCACACACACACACGCACGTATACATATGCACGTATCTATGTGAAACCCAGAGTCCACGAAACAATACCAAACCTTTGTCAGTGAAACCAGACTTCACCGTACTAGAAGCAAAGTACTCTGTTCATTAAAAAATGCTGGTTCCATATTTCAATAATCATTTCACCATAGATGTAAATCAAACTGTCTTCCTGTGTGCCTTAAACTTGTATGTGATATATGTCAATTATTTTTCAATGAAACTGGAAAAAAAAAAGACCACTTCCAAACCACTAAATGGATCAAGAGTCACAACTTTTAGCTTGAAAGCATAGGCCTAAGAGTGTGTGGGTAGAATAGTAGCCCCCAAAGTTATTCATATCCTAATCCCTGGGCCCTGGGAATATGTGGCCTCACCTAGCAAGAGAGACTTAACAGAATTGATTACTTTGAGGACCTTGAGGTGGGAGGTTATCCTGGAATATCCAGGTGGGCCCAAGGTAATCACAAGGGTCCTTATAAGGGAAAAAGGGAGGAGAAAGGGGTGTTTGAAGCGAGCAGTGTCAGGGTGGTACAGCTGGCCATTGCTGGCTTTGCAGATGCAGGAAGAGGTCTATGAGCCAAGCAACGTCTTCCTCTACAAGGTAGAAAGGTAAGGAGTAGGATTCTCCCCTGCGGGCTTCAAAGAAGGTAGTCCTGTTGATGCCTTCATTTTCCACAGTGGGATCCATAGGATTTCTGGCCTCCAGAACCATAAGACAACTGTATGGTGTTTTAAGCTGTAGACTTTGTGACAATTCATTAGAGCAGCAAGAAGAAACCAGTACACGGAAGCAGCTAAAGAGAGTCGGAACGAGGCGGTGTCAGTGTGGGGATGGTCGAAGAGGAGGGGACTTGATATTCCAGTATGACCTTTCCTTTTAAGAGAGGGTCCAGGTTATCTCTTAGGGTGGAGGGCCACAAGGCAGGTCACAGTTTTCCTTCCTCTAATGCTTTACATTTGCAGGAGAGTTAAAATGAATGTCAAAGACTTAGAGGGGCAAAAAACTCTGTTTTAAAACTCTCCGTTTTAGTGACATGACTCTAGGAATTCAGGGCAATTCAATAGGATGGTGCTGTCAACCTGTGAGCTGATCTGGAAGGTGGAAAGAGCTACCTGGAAGGTTTCTTGAGTCCTAGCTGCTTGAAGAGGTTAACTGAACTAACATTGCTCTTACAGATGACTCTTGGATGTATCTAGAACTCAGAAAGCCAAGCAAAAAATGTTGATTTTTCTAGGAATGGAAGAAGGAACTGCTGCAGTATGGAAGAAGCCATCAGCCACACACTGGGACTAGGAGATGAATGATTTGTAAATGGGCAGATGGCCAAATGAGTTTGTACAAGATGGTTACATCAAGAGTTGAACACTGGACAGGTAACTCAGCAACAGGACCTGCCAATAATCCACTTACATTTATAAATATAATGATCAATTCATATTTATAAGTTACTTATAACTCCAAAAGCACAAACCAAAAAAATCTAACAAAAACTAGAAAGCATAATCTAAATCATTTGTAATAGCAAGAGAAAATATAAAGCGAGTTGTTTAAAAAATATTAAAGATGAGCAATACCTTTACATAGAAAATTATAAAACATTATAGTAAGACATAGCAAGTCCTAATAAATGAAAAGCTACTCAGTGTTTCTGGATGGAGTGACTGTCTTAAAGATGCCAGATCTCTTCCAAATTATTCTATAAGCTCAGAGTGCGGTAAGTCATTACTTCACACATGCTTGCGTCTGTGCCCACGCATGTGTGCGTGGGACTTAACCAGGTAACTCTAAAGTGCATGTGGAAGAGCAAAGGGTCAAGAATCACTGGGGCTATGGGAAGTTTTGCCCTCCCAGATGCTATCCCTTGTTACTAGGCTCTGTCAGTAGGACGGCGCGGTCTAGGAACAGGAAAAGACACCCAGGCTGGCAGACAGAACAGCAACAGATCATGCACCTATGTAACTGTGGTCAATGACAGAGGGACACTGCAACTCAGAGGGAAAAGATGGACTATTCAATAAATGGCCATGGGACAAATGATTATCAATAGGAGAAATCATAAAAATTGGACTCAGATGTGGAAAGCAAAACTTAAAACTTTTAGAAGAAAAATAGAGTAGAATTATTTTTTAACATCAAGGAAAGAAATAAAGTCGAAGATTTACACACACGACATAAAGAAAAACATAGATTCATTCAATTACGCCAACATTTAAAAACATGAGTACAGCCAAAGACACCATGAACAACATGAGACAGTAAATGAAGCCGGGGGGAGAATTGTAAGTACAGGTAACTAATAAGGGGTAACATCCAGAATATATTAATAATTCTATGTATTGGAATGAGCCAACCAAGCCAGTAGGTAAGCAGACAATAGATAGTAACTGGCAATTCACCGAAGAGAAAGCCTGAGCAGTCAGTAACTACAATGACACATTCTACTTCACTCGTCATTGAGGAAATGACAATGAGATACACCATCCCACCATCATCAAAATGGCAACAGTTTTAAAATGGGACAGTATCCGGGGTTGGAGAGGATGTAGAGAAAAAGGTACCTTCATACTTTCCTGGTAGGAGTGTAAACTGGTCCAAGCATTGTAGAGAAGAATCTGATGGTATCCAGTGAAGCTGAGAGGTTGCATGCTCTAGGACCCTGCAACTCCGTTCCTGGAGAAGTTTCCTAGAGAAACTCAGGCATGTGTGCAAGGAGACCCATACTACCTTCATTCAAGCATTGCTTGTAGTGGAAACAAAATATCCATCATTAGGAGACTGGACAAAGAAATAGCGACATAGGCCTCCAAAGAAGTACCATATGATAGTTAACAATGACTTAACCAGAGCTTTGTGTATCACCGCAAATAAATCTCAACTATGAACATAACGTTGAAGCAGAAGGTCACATTATAGTAAAATACGTATTTTTTGCGTATACAAACATATGTATGATAATTATAAGAGCCTATCTGTAAAATGCTAAGCACTAAACTCAAAAGAGTAGTTGGGTCTCTAGGAAGGAGGGAGGTGAAGGGAATGGAGGAGGGTGGGAATGTATAGGAACTATACCTGTAATGTCTTCTTTATACCTTACTCTCATTATTTTATTTTATACTTTTTAGTTACGCATCTTTATACGCTTGGAAAACTGTATTTAAAAACTCAAGCCCTTCACCATGGCAACAAAGCCCCTGCCCCAGATCTTGCCCCCTCTGAGGCTGTCTGCCAATCTTTCCAGTCTCCCCATCCATCAGTCCCATGTACCCTGGGCTCTAGGTAGACCACAGTTTTCTGGTTGTCTCCCGAATATATTCTTTTTCACAGCTGCATGCTTTTGCTTATGCTCTTCCCTCCCTCTAAGGCCTTCTCTTCTAGACCCCACCTGGAAAACTATTCATCCTTCCAGAATCATTTCATGTGTTCCTCCATCTCTGGTATTCTCCAAGGAAATGTTTCTCAAACTTCAACGTGCATGGGAGTCAGCCTTAGATCTTGTTAGATCTTAGATCTGGGTGGCGCCCCCGCTCTGCCTTGCTAACAAGCTCTCGGGTGATGCCAATGGTGGCGCGGGTCTGAGGATCACGCTATGAGTATCTCGGGCCCTCGAGATCCCACCTTCCTCTTGGGAAAAGTTTGAAACTCCTGGCTCTGGGTTTCCTCCCCCTCCCCTGCATTCCCTTATTACAATATCCATCGTATTGTGGTCTGTTTTTTATATCTGTCTTTTTCATGAATCTCTGAAAAGCAATGTCTTAAGGGTAGTAATCCTGCCCCGGACCTCACTGCATTGCCAGCACCTAGCATTCACTCGCTGAGTACTTGAAACATCCCAGTGTTGAAAGTACAACTGTCTACTGCACCTCGAGTGAAACCTTATTAAATCTGTTCAAATGCTTCTGTGTTTTATATCCCAGACCAGTAGCAACAGGTAGGTAGAGCCATAAATGTATACTGTGTGCAGATCCGGTCTGAATAAGTTCCTAATTACGGTGCTTAACTGGAGAGAGGAACTCGAAACCCTTAAAAACGTTTGGAACCCTTAGGGCAGAGAGAGTTTTGGTGATCCAGGGGATTTTAGTTACTTAGTCACAGGGCCTGGTTTTTGCTGGAAGAATTAAGGGGGCTTATGGGAGGTTTGTAGACCTGTTCTAAGAAAATTGGCCCTCTGAGGAAGATTGAAAGGGCAGACAGAGGGCTGCCTGATGACTAACAGCCTGGCTGGGCTGCGTCTACCTGCGGGGGCAGCGGGGGTGGGGAGGGCACACCCCAGCACTCCCTCCCACCTGCCTGCCCCCATTCCAACCCTGGCACTGCCCCTTGGCGGCTATGACCCCTTGAGCAACCTACTTCACCTTTCTGGACCCAGGAGTGCCAGCTTTAACAAACCTCATATTGCGTGGACCTAGGTATCCTGAAGAAGTATTCCTTGTTTATCTGAGATTCAATTATAATTGGGCATCCAATATTTTATCTGGTAAAATGATCTGGGCTTCACTTTCTTTATCTCTAAAATGGGACGAGAATGGTACCAGCTTCATCAGGTTGTAAGGCTGAAATGATGGAATATATGGAGAGTACTTAGAGTAGGACCTGGCTCAGAGTCGGTACCTACTCAGGAAGGCGGCTTTATGATTTTCCCCCTCACCGTCCGTGTTGTCCACGTCTCTTCTGGAACCACTACCATAAGTTCTAACTGGTCGCTGTAATTCTAGTTCCTTCTCCCTCCCACTGTCCTGAAGTGTGGCTTGAAAATAGAAATCTGGTCATGTTCTTAAAACCCCCACTTAAAATCTTCTAATGGCTCCCTGTTACCCATTGAATAAAATCCACATTCCTCAGTCTGGGGGAAACTTTCAAGACTTGCACCCACCTTGTCTTTCCAGTGTCCATTACCACCACCCCTCCCTCTGCGATCCCAGGCCTTGCCTACACCAAGCATTGTCCTGCTTCTGTGACCTTTCTCCGCGGCTCCTTCTACCCAGAATCCCTTTCTCCTGGGCCCTTGAGGAAAAGCCACTCTGCTTAAGACCGCCCCCTCTATAGACTTTTCTGCACCCCTACTGTGCACCCCACCAGAACCCCTCCCAGCTCCATGCTTGGACTTTCCCAGCACTTTATACAGACCTTTAGCTCTTCCTGTCCTACTATAGTAAACTTGTTTCAATTTTTGTGTTCTATTTTTTAACAGTAAAATACATGTGTGTGAATTAATTTTAATCCACAACTTGGTACTTTTAGTTAGAATTTGAAGTATCTAATCAGGAGCTCATACATCAAGGGCGGTAGATGAACATTTAAAAAGCTGCCCAACTTCAAATATTCTTATTTAAGTCTGCACCTGAGGAAGTGCTCTTTGAGTAAGGGTTGTGGGAATAATTTTTAGCTTATAAAATGGGTGGTGGTTGGGATATACGGTATTGTCCTCTTGTGGGCAGAACCGAGAGAACCCGAGGTCTAAACGCCACTCAGTCCTGTGTCTTGCAGTTACTGGAGGCTTCTGCCATCTGATTTGATTGAGTTGATCTATTGTCAGGGCACAGTTGCATTTGCCTCTAGTGAAACTTTCATGCAAGGTGTCAGAGGGTCTGAAAGAACAGAGACCAAGGGCTTAACCAAAACTACAGAATAGGTTGAGAGATGGTGTTTTACTTGCTTGCTAGTAAAAGTTGGTTCACCTTGCGGAAAGTGGCCTAAGATGTGCCCTCATTGTAACATATTACCCAGGAGGGAGCCAGTGCGACAAGGGACAGCTGTGGACTTGCTTATACCATAATCATTGCAAGCTATGTTATCCTCCAAAAGGGACTTGACGATCACGAAACAAAATTGGTTTAGATCAGTTTGCAACACTTCGTCTCTCCAACTAAAGGTGAACTGGAGAGTAGGGACCTATGTTAGTCATCTTTGACTCCAGCCCCTCCCCCTGCAGCTGACCCAACAGAAGGTCTCAGTATGGAAGGAGCTACAAGACCCTTGAAAGACCCTTATTCCTGAACCAACTTTAAAACGTTGAGAGCTCAGACATCTAATTAGCAAATATGATCAGGGTAAAAACATAGGAAAACAAAGGGTATACAAGAAAGGTACCTTTTGATATTTTTCCTTGAAATTTATTCTCTAGGAAATAGCTTTCCCTCTTGAGAATTCATGATGCATAACATCCCATTAGCGTTAAAGGCTTGAATAATCTTTAAAAAATAAATTCCCCCTCCGGCACTTTACCTCTGAGTATTCTCCCTCAAACCTGCGACCTTAGTCTAATCAAGAGAAAACATCACTCAAACCCAAGTTAAGCAACATTTTACAAGGACACCTGGGTGGCTCAGTAGGTTAAGCAGCCGGCTCAGGTCATGATCTTGGGGTCCTGGGATCGAGCTTTGCGTCAGGCTCCACACCCTCTGCCCTTCCCACTGCTCACATGCAAGCCATCTCTCTCTCTCTCTCAAATAAATAAATCATTTAAAGAAAATGAAAGAATCAACATTTTACAAAATATCTGGCCAGCATTCTTCAAAACTGTCAAGTTCATGAATAAACAAGGAAAGATTGAGAAACTGTCAAGATCAAAGGAGCCTAAAGAGACATGCTAAGTACGGTGCAGGATCCTGGGTGAGATCTCGGAAGAGAAAAAGGATTTCAGTGAAAAAATGGATAAAATCCAGATGTGTCTGGAGTTTCATTGATGGTACTGTACCCATGTTAATTTCTTAGTTTTGACAAATGTACCATGATATTGACAGATGTAACATTAGTAGAAAGTGTGTGAAGGATATCTGGAAACTCTGTATTTGTCATTTTTCTGTGCAGCTATCATTATTCTAAAATAAAAAGTTTATTTAAAAAAGAAATAAATTTTAAAATAAGGTAAATATTTGACTGACTGGATTTATTGCAGCAATAAAGAGGAATCTCGTTATCAAATTAATAATGCCCTCTATAGAAAGCATGGATGCCATATATGTGGAAAGAAAAAGTAAAAGTCATACCTCTTGATCCCACAACCCAGAGACAAGTAACATTAACGTAATGGTGAACTTCCTTTTTATGCGTATATAGATTTTTTACACAATTGGAATCATACTATACAAACACCTTTTAAATGATTGATCCATTAATCAGTTTTCTGATTTTAAAAGTAATAGATAATAATAGCCAGGGGGTGCCTGGGTAGCTCAGTTGGTTAAGTGGCTCTTGATTTCCACTAAGTCATGATCTCAGGGGCCTGGGCTAGAGCTCTGCCTGGGGCTGCAGGCTCAGCAGGGAGTCTGTTTCAGGATTCTCTCTCTCCCTCTGACCCTCCCCCCTCACTCTCTCAAATACATAAATAACTCTTTAAAGGGCCAGGTGGGATTCTAGGGTTTTACGTATATTAACTCATTAAATCCTCACAACAATCCTGTAAGCTGATTACTATATTCATCTCGTTTTACAGATGAAGAGAGCGAGGCACATATGGATTAAGTATCTTGCTCACGATGATATACATTTTGATATTTGAGCAAACCATTTTGTGTAGATGAGCTACAATTTGAACTACCCAGTGTGGTTCCAGAACCCACACCTCCAATCATGACACTACAGTTGTTCCCTATCTGTTCATTGACAAAGGGTGAAACTGGGGGAACCAGCCTCCAAAATGATGCTCACCTTCTGGAACTCATTCCCTTGTATTGTCCCCTTCCAGGAATCAGGATTAGTCTGTGTGGCTATTGGAATATTGTGGAAGTGACCGTGTGTGACATCTGAGGCTACGTCATAAAAGGCATTGCAACTATTCCCCTGGATTTCAAGGGTAGCACTGACTCTGGGGTAAGTCAGCTGCTATGTTGTAAAGACACTCCAGGATAATTGTGGAGAGGAACCCACTTGTCAGCCATGGAAACCAGGCACATTGGAAGCAAATCCTCCAAACCCAGTCAAACTTTAAGTGACCGCAGCTGCTGCTGACATCACTGACCCTAAGGAGAAATTGCAAGCCAAAACTACCCAGTCAAGCTGCTCCCAAATTCTTGACCCATAGAAACTGTGAGAGAAAATACGTGTTCGTTGTGTATTTAAATTACTAAGTTCGGGGATAATTTGTTACACAGCAGTTGGATAACTAATACAGAAAACACTAGGAAAAGGATGAAAAAGAAATCACTTCAAATCTTGCAAGTCTAAAATAACCTCCTTGTAACTTGGATAGGAGTCCTTCTTTTTGTGCTCAAACATCCTTAAACTGAACGTGTGTAGTTTTTTAAAATACATAACTTGGTTCATAATGTAAATTCATTTTGGTGTACTGCCATTTCTCCACTTACTGTGTAAATAAATAGCCATGTCATTAGAAAATTCTTTCGAAACATAAGTTTAATGGCTTTATAAACTCATACTAAAGGAATAGTTCACAATTGAGCTGTATGTTTGGACATTTAGGTTGTTTCCATATTCCTGCTATTATAAACATTACCACGGTAAATACCTTGGGAAGAAACAATACAGCGAATTGTCAAGACCACGGCCTTTGAACTCACTCTGTGTGTGCAAATTGGAGTTCTGCCCTTCCCTAGTGCAACTTTGAATAAGTTCCTTGATGTCTCTGCTTTGTTTCCTTTATCTAGAAAATAAGGAATGCAGTGCCTTTGCTGGCACTTCTCCTTATTTTTTATTGAGGTAAAATGTACATAACATAAAAATTACCAGTTTAACCGTTTCGAGGTATATAGTGCAGTGGCATTAAGTGCATTCACACTGTCATGCCGCCATCACCACCATCCAGCTCCAGAACTTGTTCATTATCCTAAACTGAGACTCTGCACCCGCTCCACACAAACCCCTCACTCTGTCCTACACTTAGGTATGACACCAAAAGTACAAGTAACAAAAGAAAAATTATCTAGATTAGACTTCATCAAAATTTAAAGTTTTGTGCTCCAAAGTATACTATCAAGAAAGTGAAAATGAGAAGTGGAGAGAAAATAAGAAAAATTTTGCAAATCATGTCTCTACTAGAACTAGGGATAAAAGACACTATTTCAGCTCAGTAATAGAAAGTACCCCTCATCTTAAAAATGCGCCAAGGATTTTAGTAGACATGTCTCCAAAGTAGATATAAAAAGGACCATCAAGCACTTGAAAAGATATTCAACAACACTAGTCATTAGGGAAATGCAAATCAAAATCAGAATGAAATGTGAATTCACACCCACTGAGATGGCTATTGTAAAACACAAAAAAGAAGTGTTGGAGAGGATGTGGAGAAATTGGAACATTGCTGTTGGGAGTGCAGAATGGGAAACAGTTTGGATTTCTTCAAAAGAAGAAATATAATATAGAGTTAGCATATGACCCATTAATTCCACTCCTAGATATGTACCCAAGAGATCTGAAAATATATACTCACACTTAAACTTGAACACAAATATTTACAACAGCATTATTTTTAATAGTCAAAAAGTGGAAACAATCCAAATGTCCATCTCCTGATGAATGAATTAACAAAAGCGGTACATTCATACAATGGAATATTGCTTAGCCTTAAAAAGGAAAGAAGTACTCATACTTGCTGCAGCATGAATGAACCTGGAAAACTATGCTCATTGAAAGAAACCCAACACAAAAGACCACCTATTTGTATGATTCTGTTAACATGAAATGTCCCACATAGGTATATCCGTGGAGACAGAAAGTAGCTCAGTGGTTGCCGGGGGCTGAGGGAAGGAGTAAATGGAAAATGACTGCTCATGAACATAGGGTTTCTTTTCTGGAATTAGATGGTGGTGATTGTTGTACAATCTTGTGTAAATCTTTACTTAAGCACAGAATTGTATACTTTACAATAGTGAATTTATGGTATATGAATTATATCTCAAAAAAAAAGGTAGAGAAAGAGGAAATGCTTTCCAACTTATTTAATGAGGCCAGCAGAACGCTATGATGGCCTTTTTGATGCACTAACTTGACTAGACTAGTTCATTGAATGAAACACTAAGTTTGCTTTGAAGGTATTTTGTAGATGTGATTAAAGTCCATAATCAGTTGACTTTAAGCAAGGGAAATTATCCCAGATACTCTGGGTGAGCCTAATCTAATCAGCTGAAAGGCCTTCTGAGCAGAGCTTTTGTTTCCTGGAAGAAGAAATTCCACCTGTGGAGTGTAGTTTCAGTTCATACCCGGGAGTCCTAGCCTGCCCTTCCTGACGGCCTTATGGATCTCAGACTTGCCTTATCTGCCCCCACCATCACATATTCCTTGCGATAAATCTTAATGCATCTCCTACTGGTTCTGTTTCTCTGATTCAACCTTGAATGGTACTGATATCAAAACCAGAAAACAATATTACCACAAATAGATAAATTACAGACCAATATTCCTCATAAACACAGACACAAAAATCCTTGACAAAACATTAGCAAGTCAAATTCAGAAATATATAAAAGGACAACATACCATGATCAATTAGAATTTATCCCAGGAATGCAAATTAGTTATTTTAATTAATTTAATTAATCATTGTTAATTGCCTCCTTATCAAAATTTTTTAAAAAAGCATTTCAGTTGAAGCCAAAACAAAAAAAGCATTGACAAAATCCAACACTTGTTTATAAGTTTAAAAAAAAACACAGATTCTCAGTGAACTCAGGATAAGAAATGCTTCCTCAATGTCTGTATTAGTTTGCTTGAGTTGCCATAACCAAATACCACAGACTGAGTGGCATCATCAGTACAGATTTATTTTCTCACAGTCTGGAGGCCAGATGTCCAAAACCAAGGTGTCATCAGTTTTGGTTTCTTCTGAGGCCTCTCTTTTAGCTTGTAAATGGCTGTCTGCTCTGTGCCCTCACATGGTCTTCACTCTATCCATCTGAGTCCTAATTTCCTCTTTTTATAGAGACACCAGTCCTGTTGAATTAGGGTACACTCTAATGACTCATTTCAGCTTTATCACTTCTGTGAAGATCCTGTCTCCAGATACAGTCCCATCTGAGGTACAGGGTGTCATTGCAACATATGCATTGAGGTGAGGCAACACTGTCCAGTTCATAACAACCTAAGAAAACACATCTGTGAAAACTTACAACTAACATCATATTAACGCAAAATTGAGTGTTTCCCTCTAACATAGGGGATAAGGCAAAGTTTTCCACTATTACCACTTCAGTACAACATAGTATTGAAGGGCTTAAACAGTGCAATAAAAGAAAACAGAAAGAATATAAAGAAAGAAGTAAAAATGTCTTTATTCACATTTGACATGGTTGCATACATAGAAAATCTCAAGGAATCTACCCCCTACCTCACAAAATATGTTAGGAATAATAAGCAAATTTAGGAAGGTTGCAAGATACAAAGTTAAAGTGTGAAAATTAGATGTATTTTTATATATTAACAATGAACAGTTGAAAATGAAATTTAATACAGCAACACTACAATTGCACCAAACTGTAAAATATTTAGAGATAAATTTGACAAATATGTTCAAGACCTATCCATTGAAAAATACACTCCTGAGAGAAATTAAAGAGGATCCAAATGATTAGGGAGATATGCCATGCCCATAGTTTAAAAAGCAATACCATTACGATGTCGTCTTTCTCTATATTGATCTAGGGATTCAGGGCAGTCCCAATCAAATCCAAGGAGGCTTCTACTGTGGAAATTTGCAAGGTGATTCTAACATTTATAACCAAGTACAAAGGACTTAGAATACTTAATTATGAACAAGCTTCAAAAGTTACCTAAAATAACTATAAATGATATTAACAATTTTTAATGAAATCTCAAGGTTACAACAAAGGTACACTAACCAAGAAACTAAGCTATTGGCATAAGGATATACGTATACATCAGTGGAGTCTGGAAACAGACCCATGATTAAATCATCAGTTTGTATTTAATACAACTGCCAAAGCAATTCAATGGAGAAAAGGAAAATCTTTTCAACAAATGGTACTGGTGCAATTGGATGTCCATATAGGAAAAAAAAAATCAATCTTGACCCTACCTTATGCCCTATCACCAAGATAATTCTGGATGGATTATAAACCTAAATGTAACAGCCAAAATTATAAAGCTTCTAGAATTATGCATAGGAGATTATCTTTGCAAGCTTAGAGGAGGCAAAAATGACTCAGTGAAGGCATGGAGAGCACTAAACATAAAAGAAAACATGAATAAATTGGACTTCGTAAAATTAAAATGTTCTGACCATGAAAAACACTATTGAGAAAATTGATAAACCATAGATTTGGGGAAAAAATTGCTGTATCTATACTATATGTCCCTATATATACTATATCTATATCTGACAAAGGATTTATATTTAGAACATAGCAAGAACTGTTACAACTCAATAATAAAAAAGGCTTTCAATCCAGTAAGTGAGAGAGTAAGTGATCCTGATTAAGATCCTGAAGACACAGTTCACCTTATATGTCTCTGGAGGTGAAGAAACAGAAATGGAGCCATACTGTAAGAAAACCCACTCCATCACCAATAAGGCCCTCCAAAGTTCTCAAAAGAAAATAGCCACATGAATCCAAAATACAGTATCACTATTCCGGAAATCTTTGATACATTCTGTACAAAGGGTCTACAAAGAGCTTTGGAAAGATGAACCAGATAATCCTCCCAGTTTCCTTAAAAGACAGGTGGGGAGTGAACAGTTCAGCCTAATCCCACAAAGAGCAAGAGAACCACGGGCAGCTGTAGCGACCTTGGCTCCTGGCAGACTGACAGATGCACTCCATGAGATGAGCCAGGGATCAGCACTGCAAGAGCTTGCCTCTCCCACCCTTTCTGATTGACTCACCCACCACTCACTCAGCAAATAGCTATTAAAGAATGCCTCCCTCTCAGTGAAAGTCAGGGCTTGTAGCTTAACTATGGGCTTTCACTTCAGAGCTTGCCCTGGGGGTCTCTGGTGACTCACTTCCTGCTCCCAGGCTTGCTCCAGCACACAAGGACGCCAGGGTCCTCCTGTGTCTCGTGCTCTGCTCCTCAGCCACTACTGTTCTCTGGCCTCTCCCCTGGCTTCCGGGGCTCCACCAAAACCCTCCTGGGTACATTCCTCTCCATTCTTCCAATCCAGGCCCTGGGGAGCACTTGATGTTGCTAGAGCAATAGTAGTTGATGTCTTTCGCTAAACCTCGGTGTGAACCCACAGTGCTTACAAAACTTTCACCGTCATCCTGGACTCAGAGCCTTCATTTCTGCCACTGCCCTTACTTGGAATGCTGTTCCGTTCTTCTTCAGCAATCCAGATAATATTCACTGTTCAGTAACTACCACACCTATGAAATCATCCCCCTATTCCCCCTCTTCTTTACCCTCAGCCCTCAGGAACATTTACAGTACAGACCACTTGCCAGGATGTATATCCTTGCCTTCTATGGAAGAGAAGAAAGACAATAAACTTGCAAATATTTTAAAAAGACAACATAAAATACAGAGCACTGTGAAGTGTAGGGGCCAAGGGCAGGCTGCCCTAAGATGGGCCACTTTATTGCGAAGATTATGTTGGGTTAAAAAGCAATAAAAACCCAGCAGATTCAGGGCCCTTCTCAACAAGTACCTAGAAAGAATTTAGACAGAGTACTTGCTCCAGGAAGAGGGTGAGCTCCACGGATAACTACATTATACTGTGAACTAGGTATGGTGGACAGGGAGGAACCTAGAAAGGCCTGTTTGATCAAAGTCTTCTTTGTCCCATTGTTTCTAATGGCCCAGCAAACATTTATTGACCAAACATTTGCTCTTTTTCATCTTCCTGTGAATTACATTCCTTCCCTTTGAACTCCTCTACCCCCTTCTCCTTTGTTCAGGATGACATATATACCTCATTTTGCCTGACTGTCTTTGGAATTCCCATGTCTGTGGGGATTCCCTGGAGGTACAAAATTAAATTTCATTTTCTCCTGTTAATCTGTCTCATGTCAACCTGATACTTAATCCTGCTGGAGGGACCTTCAGAGGGACAGGAAAATCTTGCTCCCCAACAGAAGGAAAAAAAAAAAACAAAACAAACAAAAAAAACAAGCTACTTGAGTTGCGAATGAAGGCTGGGAGGTGTTTAGACGGCATCACCTGACATCTGAATTGAGACCTAATTGAAGGAGTGGGGCCGGCCTTGCCAAGATCCCAGGAGGAATACGTTTGGCAGGAGGCACAACCAAAGCAAAGGCCCTGTGATGAGAACAACTTGGGCATTTGCGGAAAAGAAAGAAAAGCAGCATGATTAGGGGGTGATGAGTGAGGGGTGAGTGGGCCAGGTCAATTCCTTTGTGCTTGTGTGGGAAGTGAGGAGAGGCAGGTTTCATCCTGATTTCTTCTCATGTAGGGAGCAGGCATAGGACCAAATGCTCTGTGTCTCGGGCCCTGTTATGCTATGTGGTTGGGACCGTGCATGTGGCAAGCATTTGGTCCTTTCTTTTACAGAATCTAGAGCTGAGTTCTGCTTGCAGGCCTTCTGTCAAATGTTCCACATGCCATGCTGGCCTCTTTTGTTGGAAAGAAATCAGTTTCTGTTCAAAGAACACAATGAGAGAGCTGCAGATTGAGAAGGCAAGAGAAACTCTTCCAGATATCCAGAACAAACAGTCAGGAGACAAGGCAGAGCACTTTCTAATAACTTCCTTCCCCCTGGCTCCCTGTATCTAGAGCCAGCCTTGTGTTTTACATAAATTAGATCATGAAGAGAACGTCTCGGTATCTCTGAGTGTTTGAAAAAACATTTGTAATGACAATTAGGCTAGAAAGTGGGGGAATCTGTGGGGTGGAGGGCACTGGTTCCGGGTTCTGTTTCCAATCCATTAGCCCTGAGCTTTGGGGGGTCAGATAAAGGGGTGTGACCAGTTTCCTTCCTCTGAGTAATAGTAACCATAATAATAGGCACTTACCAAGCACACACACTGAGAGCCAGGCACACGTTGAACAGCCTACCTGGAAAATTAACAATGTTCTCAACCACCCATTCTTCAGATGAAGCTCAGGGGTGCTGAGGACTGGGCCCAGGATCACACAGTTGTTGATCAGTGGTAGATCTAGGATTCAAACCCAGACTGATTCTGGAGTGTAGGAACTTATCCACACCCTGTAAATAAAGGCTATGCCCCTTCAGTGTCTGTCCCAGGCACCCAGTGCTGGCACGTGTCCTCTCAGGACTGCTCCCTGTGCCGGGCAGCTGCTCTCAGGATGGGGCCTGTCCAAGCAGGAGCTGCCATCCCTGAGCTGCTGGGCTGCACTGTCAGGGAGCAGGAGAGCCAAAGCAGAAGGACAATCTAGGATTGGCAGAGCCAGGCCAAATTCTCTTTATGTCCCTCTTACGGGAAAAGATGAGGAAATTCTGTGTTTTATGAATGAGTTTAACCTGGCTTCTTGTGGACTCCAACCCCAGCCTTCTCTAGAAGCTTCTTTCTAGGTAGTTGCTGAGAAATTAACTGTAGAGGAAAGAATTCCCCGCACTTTTTGCTAAAGTACGTCCTGTCCCTTAGGTGATATGATCCTCAAGGCTGAACATTTATTCCAAGGAGAGGCCCTGGACCAGCCAGGCTCTCACAGGTGCTTTTCCAGATCCACTGGCAAAATTAGTTTAATGTAAGAGCAAGATGCAACAGCGAGGGGCATCCTCAGTGAAAACGCCCCCTGCCCCCAGACAGTCCCACGAGTTGGATCTTCCTGAGAAAGTCTGCACCCTTCAGATGCTGGCATTGCACAACAGACCCAGGGCCCTGGTATGCGCTGGTGTGGTTGTTGGTTCGACTGTGCCCCTCAAAAGATATGCCCAAATCCTTACTCCCACAACCTGTGAGTGTGACCTTATTTGGAAAAAGTGTCTTTGCAGATTTAATTAGTGTTAGGATCTTGAGATGAATTCAGGTGGGTCATAAATCCAATGAAAGATGTCCTTAGAAAAGAAAAGCAGAGGAAGGTTCGAGACACAGAGGGGATTAGGCCACATGAAGACACACACAGAGATGGAGTGGTGCAGCCATGAGCCAAGGAATGCCCGGAGCCACCAGAATCTGGAAGAAGAGAACAAGGATTTCTCTGGGGAGCCTTCAGAGGGTGTGTGGGCCCTGCTGACACCTTGGTTTTGGATGCTTGGCCTCCAGAAGTGTGAGAGGATACATTTCCGTTATTTTAAGCCACCAAGTTTGTGTCAGTTTGTTTAGGCATCCCTAGGAAAATGACACAGAGGACTAGCACTCCTGGTCTCAGGGCCTGATTCACCAGTTACATGCCATCCCCCCACCCCCAGAGTCAGGGGTTACCTACTTACAGTGAGGAACACAACAGAAAGAGGGAGGCCACCGTCTGCCCCATGCCTTCTCCCTCTGTCGGCAGAGCCCCAGGGCAGAGCATCAAAGGCTGGCTGCGGTCCACCTTTAGAAAGAAAGGCCTCCCGGCTCAGGCCCTGGGAGGGGCCCCCATCTCCCAGCCCAGCTCTGGGGGGGCAACCTTACCAGGCAGCGGGCAGAGGTCTAGCCAGCACACTCCCTCCCTGCTGGGATCGTGTGGCCAGTTTGGCTTCACTGACTTCCACTCTTTGTGCTGCACTGAGGCCCACAGAGTCACCCCGGGGGTTCTCAACACCATGCTCAGAACAGGGTATGAGCAACACCCCCTCACTACGTTATCACCTCAGGCCAGTTTTCCTCCTTGGGGCACCTTGAGTTTTGGATGATTCCGGTGTCTTTGGTCGTGTTCACCAACAATTTCCACAGATGGCTAATCCCATCCTTTATGGGTGGACTTGTCCAGTTTCACTTATTTCCAAGTTCTTGAGGAGTACGGGAAGCACCGGGCGGTTGGGACTCCACGCTCGTTGGTAAGATGGCGTACCAGGGCTCCCCTGGCGTCTACAACCACGGGATGCCACCGGACACCTGAGGAGAGCTGGATAGCCGAAAGCAAGGAGCCAAAGTGATGACCTTTAGTTGGTGCTTAACATATGGCAGAGTCATTCTTACTATTCTTTTTTTCCCCTTCTGTGTGTGTGTGCTTATGTGAGAGAGAGAGAAAGAGAGAGAGAGAGAGTGGCTGAATGTATGTGTATTGAGGTGGGAGTCATCAGTCGCTGGCCACCAAAGTTTCTGGCTTTCTCTAACTGTAAATAAAGGGAGAGACTTGGAAAGTCTTACTCTTTTTCCTCTTTAGCTCTTACATCTGAAGATTTGGTGGCTCTTATTCTAGAAGAATTTAAGAGAAGAAATAACGAGTTCACGGGAGCTTTCAACAACCCAATTTTACAGAAAACTCCAAACCCACAAGAAAAAAGGAACCATTTGGATCCTCTTTCTCACTGTCTGCAGTAACCAACCCTTTTAGGTTGAATGTGCTGGCTACAACGGACTCGCTGGTTTGGTTTTCAGGAACTTTGTCCTTGAGTGACCTTCCCAGAGACAAAACTGCAGCCCAGAGGGGATGCCTGGGGATGGCTGTGCTTTACCGCTGGCCCAGGGTAGGGGGAGAGTGGCCTGGTAGAGCGCCTCTGTTTCCTCATTTTGCGGCCCTCCCATCCATTCCTGACTGCACTCTTCTTTGCAGATGTCCGTGACCATGACAAAGACAACGGGAAAAGCAAGGACTTGCAATGAAGGAAGAAATGGACAGGGGTGTGAAAAAGCAGGAATCAGTATGCTGGGGTGCTCCCTGGCACACATATTCAGCCCCACCTCATGGGTTCCTGGATTCACCTCTGGGCCCAATAGCAGCATCTCAGACTCTCAGACGTCAGATGGCTACTCTTACCTGAAGATGCTGTGGCCCCAGCTGGAGGGCTTTGCTCCAGTTTCTGTGCTGTCTCTTCTTGGTCTGGCTACCCTGTGTTTTTGCACATGGTTTGGGGAGTGGGGAAGGGTGGCCGAGTAGGGACTCGGGATTGATCTCCCAGAAATTTCCCTCCTTGCAAAGCCATTGGTCTTGTCAGCACTCAGCTCCAGCCGGTGGAAAGACCAGCCCAAGCACAGACCCCATGGGTGGCCTAGGGGAATTCCTGTGTAACTCTGGTTTCTGAGGCAGACAAGGCAAAGGCCAGAGGCATAGCCTAAGAATGTATGTATTTAGATCTAGTCTGAGAATAATACGGTCCAGCAGGGATTCATGTCCCCAGACTCATGTGTTCATTCGGTCCATTTGAGAAGTATGTACTGTGTGCTTTCTGTGTACCAGGCATCGTGCTGGACACTTGCGGATTGACTGATGAACAAAACCGACGTGGCTCCTATCCTCCGCCCGAGGTTTTCCTTCCCTACTGCTGAGGAAATGCCCAGGCAGGGGAACGGGTCTGTCTCCTCCCAGACCCAAGTGTGCGGTCATTGAGTTCACTGGCTGCCCCAGCTCCCGTGCTCCACGCCGCATCTCCGCCTTGGGTCTGCACTGAGCCAAGAGCTCCATCACCCGTCCATGCCAACAGGGCTTCTGGTGCTGGACCCAGGTTTGCTCTTTCAGGCGTATAGCACCCTCTGTTGGAGGCCTAGATCCAACACCCTGGCCTTAGACTAAGACACCAGGCTGCCTCCCTTTTTGCTCTCCTGAACCGTGTGTGTGTCATCCACCCATCCCCCGAAATAGCTGCTGCTAAGGGCGAGGCTCTGGTCCAGGGGTTGAGGATGTAAACGTGTACAAGGTGAAATTTCAGTCTTATTATAGGTTTCAAGTTCAACTCCCTCCCCTTGAATAAGGATCCCAATTCTGGTAGATGGATTGGGAATTGGGTGTATTCTAGATCCCATAATCTCTTTCAAAGGACCTGGGGCTGAAGGGTTCTCCTGACAAGGGGCTTCTTCATTGTTGTCCTTTGCTTCCTAGCATTCCTGACTGAAGTAGGCAGATCTGTTCCCACTCTGACCCTGTGCTACATGGGAAATAATGGGCTTAATTTCTCTGGGGAGAAAACTCCTATCCCCATACCTACCTCCACATCACCTGTAACTCTTCACTCCCCCTCCCCCAGTGGGAGCCCACTGGTCAGGGGCATGACTGAGGAAGGGCAAGTCCCAGTCAGAATCTTCTGCCACCTTCCTTCCAGCCACCCATTATCACCAGGCTCTTAATGTACCCGCTTGTCTCTGTCTTCAGGATGCTGGTTCCCCACTGACACCTTCCACCATTTAAACGCCAACCCACACACCTTAACGCTCAGCAATGACGACTGTGGGGGAACCTCACTCTTTTTCTGGTTCCTACAAGCCTCATAAAAATGCAGGAGTTGTGTGCAAGGGGCCCTCCAGAGGCCAACAAGAGTTACCACATCCTCTCAGAATGAATAAACCCCCCTCTCTCCTGGAGACACAGCCCTTAAAGGGCAGAGTGCTCGCTGGCAGAAGAACAGAGCCCATATCTTCTCCCATTCCGTGGGCTGCCTCTTAGTTTTTTTGACTGCTTCCTTGGCTGTGCAGAAGCTTTTTATCTTGATGAAGGTTCCACAAGTTCATTTTTTCTTTTGTTTCTCTTGCCTTTGGAGATGTGTCATGAAAAAGGTTGCTTCGGCCGATGTCGTAGAGGTTGCTGCCTATGTTCTCCTCTAGGATTTTGATGGATTCCTGTCTCACATTGAGGTCTTTCATCCATTTGGAGTTTATTTTTGTGTATGGTGTGAGAGAGTGGTCAAGTTTCATTCTTTTGCATGTAGCTGTCCAATTTTCCCAGCACCATTTATTGAAGAGACTGTCTTTTTTCCACCGGATGTTTTTTCCTGCTTTATCAAAGATTAGTTGCCCAAAGAGCCGAGGGTCCATTTCTGGGTTCTCTATTCTGTTCCATTGGTCGATGTGTCTGTTTTTGTGCCAGTACCATGCTGTCTTTGTGATCACAGCTTTGTAGTACAGCTCGAAATCCGGCATTGTGATGCCCCCAGCTTTGTTTTTCCTTTTCAACAGTTCCTTGGAGATTCGGGGCCTTTTCTGGTTCCATACAAATTTAAGGACTATTTGTTCCAGTTCTTTGAAAAATGTCCTCGGTATTTTGATCGGGATAGCATTGAAAGTGTAGATTGCTCTGGGTAGCATAGACATTTTAACTATGTTAATTCTTCCGATCCATGAGCATGGAATATTTTTCCATCTCTTTGTGTGTTCTTCAATGTCTTTCAAGAGTGATTTGTAGTTTGTAGAATATAGATCTTTTCTAGTACTATGTTGAATAATAATGGCGAGAGTGGGCATCCTTTGCAAAGGACACTACAGATTAAAGACTGGTATTCAAGATCTACAAAGAACTTCTCAAACTCAATACACGAGAAACAAATAAACAAATCATAAAATGGGCAGAAGATATGAACAGACACTTTTCCAATGAAGACATACAAATGGCTAACAGACACATGAAAAAATGTTCAAAATCATTAGCCATCAGGGAAATTCAAATCAAAACCACACTGAGATACCACCTTACGCCAGTTAGAATGGCAAAGATAGACAAGGCAAGAAACAACAATTGTTGGAGAGGATGTGGAGAAAGGGGATCCCTCCTACATTGTTGGTGGGAATGCAAGTTGGTACAGCCACTCTGGAAAACAGTGTGGAGGTCCCTTAAAAAGTTAAAAATTGAACTACCCTATGACCCAGCCATTGCACTACTGGGTGTTTACCCCAAAGATACAGACGTAGTAAAGAGAAGGGCCATATGCACCCCAATGTTCATAGCTGCATTGTCCACAATAGCCAAATCATGGAAGGAGCCGAGATGCCCTTCAACAGATGACTGGATTAAGAAGCTGTGGTCCATATATACAATGGAATATTACTCAGCTATCAGAAAGAACGAATTCTCAACATTTGCTGCAACATGGACGGCACTGGAGGAGATAATGCTAAGTGAAATAAGTCAAGCAGAGAAAGACAATTATCATATGATTTCTCTCATCTATGGAACATAAGAACTAGGAGGATCGGTAGGGGAAGAAAGGGATAAAGAAAAGGGGGGTAATCAGAAGGGGGAATGAAACATGAGAGACTATGGACTATGAGAAACAAACTGAAGACTTCAGAGGGGAGGGGGTGGGGGAATGGGATAGACTGGTGATGGGTAGTAAGGAGGGCACGTATTGCATGGTGCACTGGGTGTTATACGCAACTAATGAATCATCGAGCTTTACATCAGAAGCTGGGGATGTACTGTATGGTGACTAACATAATATAGTTAAAAAATCATTAAAAGAAAAAAACCACAAAAAAACAAAATCATTAGCCATCAGGGAAATTCAAATCAAAACCACATTGAGATACCACCTTACGCCAGTTAGAATGGCAAAAATTGACAAGGCAAGAAACAACAAATGTTGGAGAGGATGTGGAGAAAGGGGATCCCTCCTACACTGTTGGTGGGAATGCAAGTTGGTACAGCCACTTTGGAAAACAGTGTGGAGGTCCCTCAACAAGTTAAAAATTGAGCTACCCTATGATCCAGCAATTTCAATACTGGGTATTTACCCAAAGATACAAACGTAGTGAAGAGAAGGGCCATATGCACCCCAATGTTCATAACAGCATTGTCCACAACAGCTAAATTGTGGAAGGATCTGAGATGCCCTTCAACAGATGACTGGATTAAGAAGCTGTGGTCCATATATACAATGGAATATTACTCAGCCATCAAAAAGAACGATTTCTTAACATTTGCTGCAACATGGATGGCACTGGAGGAGATAATGCTAAGCGAAATAAGTCAAGCAGAGAAATTATCATATGGTTTCACTCATTTATGGAACATAAGTAGGAAGATCGATAGGAGAAGAAGGGGAAGAAGAAAGGGGGGGTAAACAGAAGGGGGAATGAACCATGAGAGACTGTAGTCTCTGGGAAACAAACTGAGGGCTTCAGAGGGGAGGGGGGTGGGGGAATGGGATAGGCTGGTGATGGGTAGTAAGGAGGGCATGTATTGCATGGTGCACTGGGTGTTATACGCAAGTAATGAATCATGGAACTTTACATCAAAAACTAGGGTTGTACTGTATGGTGACTAACATGATATAATAAAAATTTTAAGAACAAACAAACACAGCCCAAGCTTTTTTGTTCTTCCCTTCTAACATTTCTGTGGGTTAACTCTTTATTAACTTTCCCTTTAATACGACAACTTTACTGAGCTATATAATTCATATATGATACAATTCACCCAATGAAAGTGAACAATTTAGTGGTTTTTAGTATATTCCCAGAGCCTTGCAACCATCACCACGATCGGCCTGAGAACATTCTCCTCACCCCAAAAAGAAATCCCTTACCCATTAGCAGTCTACACCCCATTTCCCTCCAGCACCCCCAGCCCCTGGCCACCACCAATCTCCTTCCTGTCTGCGTGGATTTGCCTAGTCAAACAATTCGTGGATAACGGAGTGTGTACACATATTCATGGAATCACGCGACGTGGGGCCTTCTGTGTCTGGCTGCTTGCACAAAACAAGCTTTTGCTCCTAATTTCATCTGCACTTTGACTAGAGGGATAAAGTAATTTATCAACCAAACGGGGACTCTTTTTGGTGTTGGGGGGTGCTCCTAGACCCTGCACTGCAGCTACAGGCATAAACGGGGGCCGTGCCCAGCAGAGGTGTGGCCCCCCACCTTCCACCAAGAGTGGTGAACTAACCCACTTCATCCCTTCCCTACGTCGAAACTGCCAGATCCATCTGGAACCTCGGGTCTCCCCGGGAACCGAAGTTAATTTGCCTCTAGAGCTGCTAATGCTGTTTACAGCTGAAGCATGCTTATGATTTATGGGAGAAATAAGACTCATTTCCCCTAAAGAGATGAGAACTGGCAGTTTTATTTTTCATTTTGGAAGCACGAAATTTGCCTGCGTGGGGTGGAAAGTGCAAAAGCAGCAGCCGCAGAAAACAATGGTGTTGTGACCATGTGAAGGGGTTGTCGTGAACTGTGGGCCATCAGAATGGGGCTGGCGGGAGCTTCGTGGCGTGGGTCACGGTCACGGCTCTGAAAGGGGCAGCGTCATTATTTATGGTGCCGTTAACAGTGCGCCTGGCTCAGCATCCCCTCTCACTTCCATCGTCCCTGCCAGGCTCTTCCTGATCCTCTTGGAAAGGGTTTTCAGTGTTTGTAAGCAAATGAAAAGCATCTTATTTTTTAATTAGAGATCTCTGTTGGGTAGAGCTAGAAGCTGTGTCTGTGGGACAATACACTCTCACTGTGGCTCCTGACAAATGAGTAGGGGATATAGTTCAGCAATAGATGTTTCTAGCTATCGATTCCCTCCTTGCTGCAACAAGGCTTTATCAAACGAGGACGTCTCTTTACCGCCAAACAGAAGCATTGTCGTCTTTGAACATACATCGATGGCCCAGCACGTGCAAGACATTCTGCTACGTGCCGCCTCAGAATGTCACCACGTAAAAGGGACAATTACATAAAGTCACCAAAAAGTCATCTCCCTTTATCTTTGGCTCTGATCATACCCCTGCCTCAGCCATGAGCCTAAATTCTCTAAGGAACTGAATGATTCGTCTATGATTTGTTTGTATTCTGAATTCACCAACAAGGCCAGTGTGGGACCACCTGTCCCGGTGTGGTCAGGTGTGGCCCCAGGCGGAAGCTAACTTTGAGTCCTGCTCTTCAGGTGCAGGCTCTGTCCCTGGACGCTTCCAAGCCAGGGAGGCCCCTCATGCCAGTCTGGTTCTGGACTCCCGATGCAAATGTGCTCCTCTGACCTCTCAGGCAGCTTTTGTTTGTATGTGTTTCGTGCCTGAGCTCACCCATCTGGCTCCCCTTCTGCCACCTTTTCTCCTAGTTACATCCACCAGCCTCAATTTGTCTTCCAGCACTTTCCGAACTAATTATGCTATAGACAGATTTAGTTGATTTCTGGCCCAGATGCTCAAATGTATCCTCTTCTGCATTACAAATAATCAAAATAGGCCCCCAGCCAGCTGTAGGATTCACAGACCCTTGAAATTCTAGGCAAAATCCACAGAAATGTTTCTGATTTTGGCACAATCTCCAGACTCATTCATCAGGAAAAAAAAAAAAGGCATCGATTTCATACGAGTGTGGAAAACACCTGAAATTTTTGTTGGGCAGAGCACCAGTCTCTCACACGGCCCGCAGATCTGGCCTAGACCAAGCAGAACACTTTTTTCCTGGTATGATACTCCTCGCCAGCTCAGGCACACACCTTCTAGGAAAGGCAAGCCCCTGGCGGGGCCTCTTAGCATTTGTCCGCGGATGCCTCAAGCCTGGCAAGCTGGGGTTTTCTTGTCAGCACGAGGTTCCCTACCTCGTTGCTCATTCAGCTGCTGTTTGTCCAGATTCCTCCGTATTCTCAAGGTATGTTGCATGATAAGATAACACCAACATCTCTAGCTTCGGCCTAAAGCTCCAGGAAGGGGGTTGCCCATGAAATGGGTATGGCGTTCCAAGAAGAAAGGGTTTTATCACCATATCATCAGGGAAGGAAACCGATTCCTTAGCTGGGCTCAGTGGAGTGCTTGCAGAGCAGGTGTTCGTGTCCCTGGTGAAAACATAAAGAATCCTCCAGAATCCCTTGCTCCAAGGAGAGCTATCCACGGCTCTCCACATTCACATAAATGCTCCTTGCATCCCTGCCCTGCGCCCAGCTGCTGGCAGAGGAGCAAGTCTCAAAAATCCAGGACGCCAAGGACTCCAGTCTACTCCCAGGAACCTCATTTTGGTGGATCTGAGGTGAGGCCCAGGAATCTGCATTTTAAATTAGCTTCTAGGTGAATTTGATGCAGGGAGTCACCAACTGCAGAACGTCTGGCCTCGCGGTATCTCCCAGAATTCTTAGCTTCAAACACAGGTGCTCTTCATGGCACCCCACAAATTGAATGCAGAATGTTCCACCTGGCACCCAGGTACGATGAATCCAGTGAGACTCCAAGGGACTGGAGCAGAGGGAGGAGTCATCGTACCTGGGAGCCAGATGGAGCGCTCTGTATGCAGCGCAAAGGCTGCCTGAAAAGCCGCTGGTCAGATCTGAAGGCAGAGAAACACAGTCTCCCCCCGACCCAAGTCACCAGGGGAGCCACTGGCCCAAGGGTCTAGAGAAAAGAGAAGAATCAAATATCAACAGCAGCCAACGCTATCACTGAAATAAAACCAGCTCTCATTTATCAATCACCAACATCACCATAAACTACATTATATCCATTCGATGTTACTGAATGAACATTGACTCTGTGCCACAAGGTGGGGATCCTTCCTCTTGGGAGGGGGGAGCGGCATTTGTGAAGACCCTGCACAGGACAGCGCTCTGGTCACTGGCTCCTCAGTGTGTGGTCCACGGATGGGAAGCAGTGGCAGCATCAGCTGGGAGTGTATTAGAAATGCAGACTCTCGGGCCCCCCAGACCTCCTGGAACAGGATCTGCACTTTAACCAGATCTCCAGTGATTTTTAAGTGCATTAAAAATTAAGAGGCACTGTTCTGCTCCAATCAAGCCCCTGCCAGCCAGGATTCACAGAGGCTCTGAAGAGTTAAATCACTTGCC
>NC_048224.1:70249788-70308352 GCF_002007445.2 Ailuropoda melanoleuca
CCCCTCATGCCAGTCTGGTTCTGGACTCCCGATGCAAATGTGCTCCTCTGACCTCTCAGGCAGCTTTTGTTTGTATGTGTTTCGTGCCTGAGCTCACCCATCTGGCTCCCCTTCTGCCACCTTTTCTCCTAGTTACATCCACCAGCCTCAATTTGTCTTCCAGCACTTTCCGAACTAATTATGCTATAGACAGATTTAGTTGATTTCTGGCCCAGATGCTCAAATGTATCCTCTTCTGCATTACAAATAATCAAAATAGGCCCCCAGCCAGCTGTAGGATTCACAGACCCTTGAAATTCTAGGCAAAATCCACAGAAATGTTTCTGATTTTGGCACAATCTCCAGACTCATTCATCAGGAAAAAAAAAAAGGCATCGATTTCATACGAGTGTGGAAAACACCTGAAATTTTTGTTGGGCAGAGCACCAGTCTCTCACACGGCCCGCAGATCTGGCCTAGACCAAGCAGAACACTTTTTTCCTGGTATGATACTCCTCGCCAGCTCAGGCACACACCTTCTAGGAAAGGCAAGCCCCTGGCGGGGCCTCTTAGCATTTGTCCGCGGATGCCTCAAGCCTGGCAAGCTGGGGTTTTCTTGTCAGCACGAGGTTCCCTACCTCGTTGCTCATTCAGCTGCTGTTTGTCCAGATTCCTCCGTATTCTCAAGGTATGTTGCATGATAAGATAACACCAACATCTCTAGCTTCGGCCTAAAGCTCCAGGAAGGGGGTTGCCCATGAAATGGGTATGGCGTTCCAAGAAGAAAGGGTTTTATCACCATATCATCAGGGAAGGAAACCGATTCCTTAGCTGGGCTCAGTGGAGTGCTTGCAGAGCAGGTGTTCGTGTCCCTGGTGAAAACATAAAGAATCCTCCAGAATCCCTTGCTCCAAGGAGAGCTGTCCACGGCTCTCCACATTCACATAAATGCTCCTTGTATCCCTGCCCTGCGCCCAGCTGCTGGCAGAGGAGCAAGTCTCAAAAATCCAGGATGCCAAGGACTCCAGTCTACTCCCAGGAACCTCATTTTGGTGGATCTGAGGTGAGGCCCAGGAATCTGCATTTTAAATTAGCTTCTAGGTGAATTTGATGCAGGGAGTCACCAACTGCAGAACGTCTGGCCTCGCGGTATCTCCCAGAATTCTTAGCTTCAAACACAGGTGCTCTTCATGGCACCCCACAAATTGAATGCAGAATGTTCCACCTGGCACCCAGGTACGATGAATCCAGTGAGACTCCAAGGGACTGGAGCAGAGGGAGGAGTCATCGTACCTGGGAGCCAGATGGAGCGCTCTGTATGCAGCGCAAAGGCTGCCTGAAAAGCCGCTGGTCAGATCTGAAGGCAGAGAAACACAGTCTCCCCCCGACCCAAGTCACCAGGGGAGCCACTGGCCCAAGGGTCTAGAGAAAAGAGAAGAATCAAATATCAACAGCAGCCAACGCTATCACTGAAATAAAACCAGCTCTCATTTATCAATCACCAACATCACCATAAACTACATTATATCCATTCGATGTTACTGAATGAACATTGACTCTGTGCCACAAGGTGGGGATCCTTCCTCTTGGGAGGGGGGAGCGGCATTTGTGAAGACCCTGCACAGGACAGCGCTCTGGTCACTGGCTCCTCAGTGTGTGGTCCACGGATGGGAAGCAGTGGCAGCATCAGCTGGGAGTGTATTAGAAATGCAGACTCTCGGGCCCCCCAGACCTCCTGGAACAGGATCTGCACTTTAACCAGATCTCCAGTGATTTTTAAGTGCATTAAAAATTAAGAGGCACTGTTCTGCTCCAATCAAGCCCCTGCCAGCCAGGATTCACAGAGGCTCTGAAGAGTTAAATCACTTGCCTGCATCTCCCCGTTAGAATACCTTTATGGTTTTTGTCTTAACAAATATACGTGCCTCAGCCCATGCCTTTTTTTCTTTTAAAGGTATGAGTGCAGATTCCTATTAATAAATGACTTCCAAATAGGTGATTTCTGCAGGCAGAGCTGACCATGCATCCCTGTGCTCCAACGGGAAAGGGAAGCTATGGCAAGCGAACGCTGACTCTCCTAGCAAATCCGAAGGGATTGCCCACGTGTCCCGTTAGCCAAGCCACCCTGACTCCTCGAGGGGAGGCTTTAAAAATCATGGGCACACTGCTCACACCTCTCACCCCTAATATGTAGCCTGGGTCCATGTTCATAAAATGGCCTTAAGACCTCAGCTACTCCCTGATCCATGTTAGTACCCGGACTAGACCCATAGTCATGGCCATTGCTCCCTAACGCAGTCTCGAGGTGCAAGCATTTGGCTTCCCTCTGTGTTCCACCGCTTGCGAGAGGACATACGTCTCAGGTACGTCAGCCTTTGCCACAGAGGCTTCTCTGCTTCCTAGTGAGAGCCACTGGGGGTAGCCACCGTATTTTCAGGCTTTGGCCACGGTGGAGAAGCCAAAGACAGAACATGGTTCTGCCCCCGCTGCCTGGACTTGGCTGAAGAGGCAACAAGGGCTCAGGGAGTTCAAGGGCAATCTGTGGGGCTCTTTCTCAGGGACTGGTCCTAGACTGACCCCGGGGCCTCCTGTCACCTCCCTGATTTCCTCCACTGGAATCAGCCTCTCTAGCGCTGTGTGCCTGGATCTTTTTGTTCTCAGTTCCCTGCATCCCCAAAGTCACCCTGGGAGAAGGCCGAGAGTGTTCTCACTTTCTGTCCTCCCTGGGGCAGTAGAACCATTGAGAACAGGAGCTAGTGTTTGCTCATTTTTCCCCTCGTGGCAGGAATCCAATGAAGTGTATATATAGTCGTAGAGATCTATTTTATAAATGGCCAAGTCTATCCTCTTATTTAATCGATGTCCCCAGATCCCCAGCCCAAGAACCATAAGGCCTGCCTCTGCTGACACTGCAGGGGGGGCCTTGTCTGTGCGGAGGGCCAGAGACTGCAGGAGCGCTCATGGACCCAGCCGCGGGCGCTGCTCTGAATGCTGCTCGCTGCTGCAGTATTCAAGGCTGGCCCGGGATGAGCACCCAGGATGAAGCCATCCACTGAGCTGTGACACGATGACAGTCTCCAGACTTCTGGCCCAACACTTCATCCAGAATAAAGCGTGCGTGAGTTTTTACCACCTCCCTGAATAGCACTCAAATTAAGTGTGAGTAACTGGTTGAAGTGCGAGTCAAGAGCTGGAGGGGAGAGGCTTTCCCTGTTGGCCCCGGAGCTGCTGCTATTGTGCCTTAACCATCTGCGACGCTGGCAGCAGTCTCCTGACCTCCCAGCTGTTCTACCGAAGACTGCAGAGCCCTCTGGACTGGATTTCAAACACCTTCCCGTGGCTCCGACCAAATTCATACGTTTGAAGGAAGGCCGTATGGGTTTCCTTTGGTTTCTAGACAAACCAATATTCTACGTCATTGCTCAGAAGTGACAGGGAGGGGGGAGGCTGGTCAACAAATCAGAAGTGGAAATTGCTGCAAAGAAAATTTCTTTGTTCAGTCCTCTGTTTCCTCGGATGCAAATTGGTGACAGTATGAAGTCTCTCACAAGACTTCTTTGAGGAACAAATGAGAAACCATAAATGCACTTGCCTTACGCATATTAGTTATTTGGTAAATGTTCCTAGGATCCGTACTGTTGCTGTTTACTACTGATTCGAATGTGGAAAAAGGAAAATCCATTTTGAAGTCCATCCCCAATAGATGGTTTCCTGGAGCACTGTAATGGGTATCATTTGAAGGCAATTTGAGCCAAAAGGCATTTGTGTTCATGGTGGAGTTCCGCCGGATTTATAGGGGATCGTAATGCAAGGCCGAGCCTCAGTCCCTCAGAGATACGTCAGGACACTTGTGGAAAGTCAAGAGGAACAAGAGGAATTCTTTCCCACCAAGCTTTTTTTTGAACACAGAGCCCTCTTCATTGGTCTGACTCTCCCACCAATGGGCTCCTGGAAACAAGAAAGTGGGGCCTGTTGGCCGTGAGCAGTCCCAGCTCTTAGGGTCTTTTTTGGTAGATGTTGATGGGAGAGTTAGCCCTCCCCACAAACTTCCTACCAGCTTATAATGAAAAGAAGTCACATTCATTTAGGAAAAAAAAAAACATTTATTAACAAGAAGGTACAAAATAGTACATCCAATCTATTTTGTAAATTTATAAGTGTCCCAAGTCCCCGTATTTTTGGTATTCTGAGCCCCCCCATCCCATCGGACCCTTACACACACAACAGCGTTTCATGCAGGCTCTGCCACTTTCATGGTCAGCATCAGGCCCAGGAGTGTTCCTAAAGCCATGGCTGGACACAGGGCTGTTCACAGATCAAGGTTTGAATGCTGTCCTGAACAGAGCAGGCCACAGATACCACTAGACTTATGCCCTCTGTTCAGGGTGGGGGTGTGTCCTGCAGATACTGTCACCAACTCATATATCTGAACACCTCTATTTTTAACAATGAGGTCCATTCTAATATTCATTATATTAATTTGTCAGTGACTAATTTTGCTAATCAATATGCTTTTCAGACATTCACTCTACAGGTTAATTAAGCCTTAGATATTGCTCAAGATATGGGTATCAGAGCTTTGGGTATCAATAGTTGGGTATCAATCCAATATTTCTGGAATGTGAATTCTCAAAAATGGCAACTGACATCTCTAGAACTGAAACTTGAACTAACCAACAGCCACATAATGTCATATGGTTTATACTGAACTGTTTTATTTATTTTTATTTTTTAATGATTTTATTTATTTGACAGAGAGAGACAGCCAGCGAGAGAGGGAACACAAGCAGGGGGAGTGGGAGAGGAAGAAGCAGGCTTCTAGCGCAGAAGCCTGATGCGGGGCTCGATCCCAGAATGCCGGGATCACGCCCTGAGCCGAAGGCAGACGCTTAACGACTGCACCACCCAGGCGCCCCTATACTGAACTGTTTTAAAGTGAATTACAGATACCCTACCGAAGGGCTACTATGGTGTCCATCAGTTGATGAGTGTGCGTTGAATACTATTTCTACCGTGTGGCTAGCTCTGTGATAAGCACCGTGGGGCTTTAAAAAATGGTAAGAACTACTTTAAAAACTGTGTGAATTCATTGACAGGTATTTGCATCTGGAATATTTAAAGGAGAGTGAGAGAGAGAGAGAGAGTATGCAAACCAAAGTTCAGAGATAGGCCCATTCCTGGAGACCTGGGTAGTCAAGGACAGAAGTCTTGACTATGTCCTGGGTGGTGGGCAGAATCTGGACAGACAGCTGGTGAGGGGGGGTGATGCTCTAAATCTGACATGTGAATCAGGCACACAAAGGCCATCCTTGTCAGTGCTCCTGTTGCAAGGTGTGGCCTGAGATAGGACCAACTAGAGAGACAACTTTAGATTTTCCTGTGGGCAGGTAAATCCACAGCCTCAGTCCTTCAGGTCGGTTCTTCTGGTTTTTGTGAAGAGCAGCTGCCTTTCTGGGCCTACCCCCTCCTAAAAGCGTCCCATGGGTTCTTCTGGTTTTTGTGAAGAGCAGCTGCCTTTCTGGGCCTACCCCCTCCTAAAAGCGTCCCATGACAGGCTACTCCTAGGCTGTTAGTCTCCGTGGGGTTGTCCAAGGCAGCCAGTGGCCTCTGTTTAAGAGAAGCTAATTCTCACCATATGTATAAGGGTTGACTTACTCATTTTGCAAGCATTATTTAAATATTTGGGAAAGTTTTATTTGACAGCTGAAGTGTTTTAAAAGAAAATTAAACATATTTAGACTATAAAGGTACTCTGAAATGGTCAAAGGAATTTAATTAACTGTGTTCTGAAGTCTTCTTGTAAACAGTTATGTGACTTTAAATAGATTTACAAGTAAAATAATAAAATTTGTTAAGTTTAACTTGAAAGCTTGAGAAAACCTGGATTTTAGAATACGTTACCTTAAAAAATGGAATATTAATTTTCTACACCGAAGCCATTTGCTCTGTGCTCACAGTCTCCTCTGGGACAATCAAAACCTTCCAGTAACAAAGGTAGATGAGGACAACCAGACGATGTCCTTCCCCAGGGAACATGATTTTTCTTACTCTGCTCTTCCGAGTCATGTTCTCTCACTGGTTTAGCCTTTTGCAGGAGGAAAGAAAATTTGTGAATTCAGTGTGTGGTTGAGATGGTGGATTTTGCACACCGAGCCCTATTTTTCTGTTGGAGATTAATGTCTTCCACCCTGTATCCTCCTAATAAATGATCTACATCTTGGTCCAGTCTCCCTGAGACATCTTGTCGACTGTTGGATCCCAAACCTCTGTGCCTTCGCTTCCAAATGAGGGCTACTAATGGTCTACTAGAGGTCCCCAGGAGAGCCTGCTGTCATCTCAAGTTCAACACGCTCCTGTGACCTCCTCTGCCCCCTTCCCCTTTCTACTTGCCACCAGAAGCAGGACCTCAGACGCCTTCTATGTCTTTGTCATGGTCCCCACTTTAATTAGTAAGTTAATTCTTTCTTGGAGATTTTCTTACCACGGCCACTACCACCAAAGGTCAACTTTTTTACTTCCAGACCAATAAGAACTTTTTTGTTGGGGTTGTATATTTTAAAAATGGAGAGACAATTATCATATGGTTTCTCTCATTTGTGGAACATAAGGAATAGCAGGGAGATTGGTAGGAGAAGGAAGGGAATAATGAAGGAGGGGTAAACAGAAGGGGAAATGAACCACAAGAGACTTTGGACTATGGGAAACAAACTGAGGGTTTCAGAGGGGAGGGGGTGGAGGGATGGGCTAGCCCGGTGATAGGTATTAAGGAGGGCATGTATTGCATGGCGCACTGGGCGTTAAACGCAAACAATGAATCATAGAATACTGCATCAAAAACTAAGGTTGTACTCTATGGTGACTAACATATCATAATAAAAAAATTTTTTAAAAATAAAAATTGAGAGGCAATTCATATACTATGAAATTTACTTTTTTAATGTGTGCAATTCTGTGTATGGTTTTTAATACATGCTCAGATATGTACAACCATTACCACTATCTAATCCAGAACATTGTCATCATCCCCCAAAGGAATCCTGAATAATAACCTTTGAATTAGTCTTCTCATTGCTGGTGATCCTTTACAATTAACTAAGTATACCTAGAATTGGTTTGAGGATTAAGCCCCGCTTGGTTCAAATCCTGAACGTGCCCTATGTCCTTCTCAGAGGGAACCAGGGGGCGGTGGCTCAGGGCTCCAGACCACATCAATGTGATGTGCTATGTTTACGGCTTTAATATTCCCAGTACCCAGTTTTATCATCTGTGAAATAGGCCAATAGGTACATTGCACGAGTAAATGAGCTAAACAGATAAACAGATGTGAGCAGTCAATAAACACGGTTGCTATTTTATAAACTTTGGATCCAACTAGATAACCACCATGCATATTTTTAAATTAAAGTTTTAATTTTTAGATAATTATAGATTCACATGCAGCTGCAAGAAATAATTCAGAGAGATGACTCAGTTTTCCCCAGTGGTATCGTTCTAAAAAACCAAATCACAACTGGAATATTGACGCTGATGCAGTCAAGACACAAAACACTTCACCCCCACGGGGGTCCCTGGGGTGTCCTTCCACAGCCCTCACTCACTCCTTCACCCCTGCAAACCACGACTCTGCTTTCTGTTCGCTCATGTCAGTAGTGTTAAATCAATGCAATCACGAGGGCGTTGCCTTTAGGGACTGACTTTTTGGACGTGACATAATTCCCCTGGGATTCACCCGGGTGGCGTGGATCAAGCGTTTGCCTCCTTTCGTCGCAGAGTCGTACCCGGAGTACAGATGTGCCACAGCCTGTGCGACCGACCGTTTACTTGCTGAAGGACACCTGAGTAGTACGTCCACCAGACTGTGTCCACAGAGGGACGTGTTCAAAACTGTTACTGATGGACTCTGCAAGCAGTGTGCTCCGATGATTAGGAAAATGGACGTTGGGGCGAGCTGGCACGGCTCTGCTCTGGACCACCCTGCTGCTTTTCTGTGTGGCTTCGGACAAGTTACTTCGCTTCCCCTAGACTCAACTTCCCCCTGTCAAATGGGAATACGACTTGGGTGAAATTCTCACATCACAGCTGTTGTACTAAGTGCAACGAGGCAAGCCCTGGGCCTCGCAGTGCCTAGTGCAGGGGAAGAGCCACGGGATTACTATATGCAAATAGCTCTCTTTCCGCCTTCAGAGCAAGCTACCACCCCTGCCTCCTCTTCCCACCGTTACTTGGTCCACTGCACAATGTCTGTGAACTACAGGTTGCCGGGGCTCAGGTTCTGCCTGTGTTGCTGGATGATATGGGAGGAGGGCGGCCACCCCAAAGGGAGGAGGGGCGGCTCTGTGTTGGCATCTCCCTCAAGTCACACCATGTCTCCAGAACAGAGCCCATCAGCGTAGCCCCGGCCAGGTGAGCCCCGGCTGCGGCTGCAGCAGACCCAGAGGTCGATCAGGCAATCACTGGCAAGGGCTCTCGGTTCAAAGCTTTCCTGGGGCGGTTGTGGCTCCCTGGCTTTGTGCAGACGAGCCTGGGAGGTAGCTAGGTTAAAGAACAAAGACATCAGCATTCTCTAATACATCTGATTCTGGGGCCGTTAAAAGGTGTGTGTGTGGGGTGGGGGGGGGACACCTGAGTGGGTCAGTTGCTTAAGCGTCTGCTTTCGGCTCAGGTCATGATCCCAGAGCCCTGGGATGGAGCCGTACATTGGGCTCCCTGCTCAACGGGGAGCCTGCTTCTGCCTGCCGCTCCCCCTGTTTGTGCTTGTGCTCTTTCTCAAATAAATAGTCTTTAAAAAAAAAAAAGTGTGTGTGTGTTTAACAGAAACATCACTGACACGGATCTGTTCATTAAACAACTATGATGTGCTTACTGGGCCCTGGGTTCAGAAATGATCCTGAACGCACATCTATCCTCACAAAGTGGGTCATGGTGTGGGAGAGACAGACCGAACACACACGTCTATACAGTGTGACAGGTGCCGTCCCAGGGACCCCAGACAAGGCTGAGGACATGCGACATCCCACAGAAAGCCATCCCGCAGGGCCGAGGGCCCATTTGGAGGAACGTGGGAAAAGTGAGTTAAACCCACGGCACCACTTTACCGAAAGTTTGTTGCCCACCACGTCGGGGTACTATCTGGCCAAGACTAAAGGGAAAAGCAGCAGCATCCTGGGTTTCTCAGCTTGACAGGATCCGAGCTCGTGTGCGCGAATCTGCAGGCTTGAGTTCACAGCTCAGCAAAGAGGAGCAAAGCAGAGACAAGGGCCACAGTGTTAAGGACCCAGGGGACTGGGAGAGCTGCCTTCCTCTGTCACCCGCCCTCACTCGTGGACAGTGATGGATGACCGCCGGGAAAGGCAGCAGCTCCAGGTGGTGTCCGAATAAGGAGGTCCCAGGTTACGGGAGACATAGATGAGTAGGGGCCAAAGGCACAATGTGTGGGGCCCAGGGGTGAGGGTGCCGGGACCAAAGGAGGGAGCCGGCGGTGTCCCCTGAGGGCATGCTCAGGACAATCTCCATGGAGATTGGAGTCTACCTCAGGCAGACAGCGCTGCCCTGTTTGCCACCACCGAGGGGCTGAAGCTGTGGGTTTATGTGGCCTTGGCCGGGCCCAGCTGCCTGGAGCTCACAGAGAACCACAGGCCTCTTGCAGCCACCCCCAACCCCGCCCGCAGTCTTAGGCGACAGCTTGGTGGCATTTGCATAAAACATCCCACAGCCCTCCCTGCCCTTCAGTAAACAAGGAAACTTTTCTCCAGACTCCACAGAGGCCTTCCCTCCTCAAACATCTAGCGCCTGAGTTCCACCCCCATGTGTGGTTCCACGGTGGACGCAGGTCCCCAGGGCGAGCCCAGACTGCTGAGCCGTGGGCTTTCCAGGGACACTGGCTGGCCCCTCCAGAGTCACAGGGTGGTGTGACTTATTTTTTATTGACACACAGGCTGCTGGCTGGGACACACGCAGCAGGCAACATGGTGTTCTGTGTCAGCCGGGTGTTTCCCCAGCTTCGCTCCTCCCGAGGCCTGACGTGACCATTCCCCAGACAAGGAAGGGAGGCTGCAGACGGGCAAAGTCCTGCACTCCACCCAGCTTCAGCCTACAAGGGCGGTTTCCTTTTTGGATGCGTGCCGAGAAGTGAATCCTTTTTTTTTTTTTTGCTTCATTTTTCCTTTTCTGGTGTGGCTGAGGCTTACTGTACTTCCATCTTGCAGCCTCTGTTCTGTCTGAAACCTGATATGACTTCTAATCGCATTCTGCCCCAAACTGCTGTCTCTCCACGTCTCTCTTCCCTTCTTTCCGGGCTGACTGGCTGGCAGCCACTGTTGGTCGTCTCTGCAATAGTCAGACTCCTTGCTAAGGGAACCCCACCCTGTTCCCGTGTTGGGCAAAGCTACCGATGGGGTGAAGCTTGAGTAGTCTAAGGTTAAGTCCACGGTAGCTTCGGGTTTACCAATGGATGTGAAAAGCGCTTCTGGCCAATGAGGCATGAAAGTTTGCTGGTGGACCTCTGGGAAAGTTCCTGTAGCTCTGAAGGAGGACGCAGAGATGCCATCTTCTCTTCCCACTGGGGATGCAGGTGTTCAGATGTGATGCCTGGACTTGTAGCGGCCACTTCACGACCGCGTGAGGCGACCAGCCTGAGAACTAACCCCACAGAATTGAGGATGACAGAGCAGAAAGGTGGAGAGAACCCACGTTCATGCTTATATCATTGATCCATTTGAATTAGCCGCTCTCGATTCTTGTTATGAAATAATAAATCCCTATTTTTAAAGGCAGGAGTCAGTGAACTATGGCCCATGGGCCAAATGACCTGCTGCCTGTTTTTATAAGTACAATCTTACTGGGCAACGGGCACGCTTCTTCGTTCGTTACCAACTACAGGCGCCATTGCTGCAATGGCAGAGCTGCGTAGTTGTGACAGAGGCAAAGCCTAAAATATTTTCTATCTAGCCCATTACAAAAATGTTTGCCAACCCCTAATTTAAGCTATTTACAGGTGGGTCATCTATCACCTAAAGCCAAAAATCTATAAACTTGCAAGTTGGCATGTGGTATAAATATTTGTCTTTGTTCTCGATTTTATTACTTGCTTTAAAAATTCCGAGGTGCCGTGAATTGTGTTGTAAATTCAATGAACAAGTATTGAGGACCTAACAAACTGCTTCAAAACCTAGTAATGTAAAAATAACAATTTAGTATTATCTCTCCTGGCTCCGGGTGTTGACTAGATTCAGGGAATAGTTCCCACTTGAGTCCCTTACATGGTTTTGGTCAGATGTTGGCTGGGGCTGCAGTCACTGGAGGGGTCAGCCAGAGCTGGACATCCAAGATGGCGCTTTCATGTGGCTGATAGTTTATGCGAGTTGTTGGCTGTGGCCCTCCGTGTGGCTTGGGCCCCTCACAGCGTGGAGGCTGGGTTCAGACAGGGAATCTCAAGAGGGAGCGTTCTAAAAGGCAGGAGGAAATGGAAGCTGCCTAGCCAGTTAAGTACCGTGTCCAAAATAGGACAGCACCGTTTCTGCCATAATCTATTGGTCAAAGCTGACACAGGGCCTTCCTAGTAGAAGCAGGTAGAGAGAATAATCTTCACCTCTCGATGAGGGAGTGGCAAGTTCCCAATGCAGAAGAGTTTGTGGGATAGAGATACTGTTGTGGGTGTCTTTGGAAAATCCCATCTGCCCTCTGGCCACAATAATTCACATCCTCCCCACATGCAAAAATACTCACACCCTTTTGCAATGCTTCCAAAGCACATGAAGGTCAGATGGGAAGGCCGGGATCTTGTCATCTAAATACAGTGTAGGCACAAATGGCTGCCTTCTCAGGTGGGGTTCCTCAACTGGTTTCCTGTCAACAGGAACACCTGCTAACTAAAAACAGGCTATCTGCCCCCTACACACACACCCCCGATAAACAATGGGGTATACAAGCTATATAAGACGCTCTTGCTCAAAATGGAAGGCATATAGCAGTCGCTGGTCTGCAGCAATTAGGAAATCCAGCTAGAGATATGCCTTCCATTCTATCTTGGGTCACAGTCGTGCCCTCCGGGCATTACTTCCCTGTTGGTTCTGTCCTCTTAATCACCCTTTCTTTGCTCCAAGAAATGGCTCACATTTGCCACTGAAGAGCTTCCTTAGCCCACTTCCTGCCCATATAAGTTGGAAGGTCTAGAGGCTTCTTTTCATTTTTGAATCATCTGTGCCCCTTTTAGTTCAGGCTGATGGTGCAGTCACCAGCTCAAACTCACAAACACATTGTGGTTTTCCTAGGAATCATGTGGAGTTTACAAAAGCCACACTCACAAATATTTTTGAGACAGGACCCTGTCTGGTTTGGGCTTAAAGTTAGGATTCTGTGGGGCACTGTTAGAATTCTTAGAAATCTTTTGACTAGCTGAGAGGTCTAGGAGGCACACCCTTGAGTATTTCTGAAGTCTTAAAATAGAGCCACATCCTTGAGAGAATCTTCGGTCCTTCTACATTGTGAATAACTTGCTCTCTGGGGAGGGTGGGAATGTCAAGCAGTTTAATTTTGAACCTAGAAAGTCCTGGATTCTCTTTATTTTCTCTAAATTATATCTGAAACCTACCAATTTCCTTTTTGTTCATTTCTCTCTGCCCCTTATCAACCATGGCTAAGAGGATTCAGCTGACACTTCCAACAGCCTGCCTGAAATCTCCTTAGCCAGTTTCACTATCCATTAGTTACATATTTTATTTTCCACATTACTGCAGGTGACAGCTTGCTAACTTTCTACCACCACACCTCTCGGGTCTTTTCTCCAGCTTCCAGTAACGATTTTCTCACTGTCAGTAATTTTCTCACTGTTCTTCCGGGCCCCAATAATCATCTTCCTGAGGCTCTGGAGGCCATGGCCTATTCCAAAGCCAATGTCATCTGGTTCAAGTGTTTAATGTCAACATCCCCCTTCTGGTACCCATTTGTGTTCTGGTTCTCTACTTCTGTGGAGCATATCATCCCAAAACTTAAGTTTTATGTTTTCTCATTCTGACCAGTTACAGATGAGTGGCGCTCCCTGAGGGGTTCCCACGTGACTGCACTTAGATATTGACTGGAACCCGTGTTCGGATGTGGCCGAGGCAGCACACACAGAGATGAGAGCAAAAGTCAGGGTTGACTCTTGAAAGACTAATATGCCTGATGAAGGAATTTAAACTTTACAACATAGTCTGTGGAGAGTCCTGGAAGGATTTTGAGCAAGAAAGTGAAGTTCTTTTATTTTTTGTAAGAGAATAAAATGAAAAGCAGCGTGGGCCCAGGGATAGGCCAGGTGGGGGCTTGTGAGAAGTCCTGCAGAAGGCAGAGGTGGGGGCAAAGGACGGGAGGGGAGAGCAAAACCTGACGTGTCAGGACAAAAAGTCATGTTGAGCCTCGTCTATTTTTTCTACCACTTCTGCTCCTCTTCTGTGGGAAGGCTAGAATGAAGTCGTTTTCCTCTTAATATATCCTGAACAGTACTCTGGGCAGTTAACAGTTTACGAATATTTAGAATTATGTGGGGTTGGTTGGTTTTTTTTTTTTTTGATTTATGTTTTACTAGCCCTAATAGAGTCTTATTTCATTCCTAAGTCTTTCAGAGGATACTCTAGCAGATCAAAGCCCATGATACCCTCATGTCCTTGTCATATTCTGAACTTCGTTCATCCCCTCTGCCACTGACTTGTCAGCTGGATTCCCACATTTGACTACTTTCTCCTTGAAACACTCTCGTCCTTTCATGTCCATGACGACTCAGTCTCACTTTCCTTCTACCTCTCAGCCTGTGTCTTTCTGTCTCTGTTGTATGTGGTCCCCTCCTCTACTTGGCGGTGACATGTTGGAGCTACCAGAAGCACTGTCCCCACTTCTCATTCCATACTCTTTTCTTGGAAACTTGATATTAAATTCAGTGGTTTCCAGCATTTCCTTGCTGCCATGACTCTTGTGACTGTTAGGATGGGTTTTGACTAGACATGACAGTAATTCAAACTACTATTAGAGTGCATTTCTTGGGGCCCCTGGGTGGCTCAGTCGGTTAAGCGTCTGCCTTGGGTTCAGGTCACGATCCCAGGGTCCTGGGATAAAGCTGCAAATTGGGCTCCTGGCTCAGTAAGGAGTCTGCTTCTTCCTCTCCCTCTCCCCCTACTTGTGCTCTCTCTCTCTCTCTAAAATAAATAAATAAAATCTTTAAAAATATATAAAGTGCATTTCTTTTCAGGGAAATAGTCTCCTTCATCTCGTTGCTCTACCATTCTCAACATGGGACTTTTACCTCATGCTCCAAGATGGCGTCTTGGGTTTAAGTCACCACAACCACATTTCTGCCAGCAGCGAGAAATAAAGCAGAAGGAAGGACACACCATGTTCTGTTAGGATACTTTATGAAAGTTATACTTGACACTTCCTATATTTCACAGGTTATGATTTAGCCAGGTGACTCCCCCAGCTCTGGGGAGGTTTGGAAATGTATGGTGGCCAGCTAAAATTAGATGTTCTAATACTGAAGAAGAAGGGATAGTGGATGGCAGTCTTTGCTACCATCTCCCAAATGCATCCCTCCAGGTCAGACTTCTCTGTAGCTCCTGCCACTTTGGTATCCAAGCACACCTCAAACCAAATATGCAAGACTGAGCACATAGTCTCTGCCAAGCCCGTTCCATTTCTTGTGTCTCCTTTCTCAGAAAAGGGCACCACACTACACCCAGCTGGGCAACCAGAAACCTAGTAGCTGTCCTTGATTCTTAAGGTGGATAGCCTTGTTTGTTCACAATTCATCTTTGCCATGACTTCTCTGGGGTAGTTTAATTCCCTGCCCCATGGTCTTTGGGCTTTGACACTCGGTATCCTTCGGCTGATGGTATTTGAGTAGACACTTTCTAGGCCTTGTCCAGCTAGAGCCTTGAAATATACTTGTGTGTTTTCACTTGGCCTCTTGCCCTTCTGCCATCTTCCATGGAAGAACTTGCCCGTAGGTCCTAGAATAAGAGACACTTGGACCAACTGTGACCTGAAGCAGAAATGCCCAATCTATAGACTTCTAACAAGAACGATAAAGGATTACTGTAAGCCACTGGGAATGGGGGGCTGTTTGTTATTCAGCATTACAGTGGGAACCATCATAACTGCTGTTCCATGGGGGTGGCAGGACCTAACTGATGCACTTATTCTGTACTTCTTTATCTGCTCCTGCAAGTCCTATCTGTTTATCTCAGGTGCGTCTCTGGAATCTAGTCACTTCTCTCCAACCCCAGTGCCACCATCTTAGCCCAAGCTATGGCCACTTTTTGTGTGAACCACTATAATAAGCTCTGGTCTGGTCACACAGGCATTCGGCTCTGGCCCCTTGGCATTCAGATCTCCACCCAACAGCCAATCTCATTTATAACAGGGCTGCTTTTCACCACTATCTCGATCTGAGTGATTCTGTTATTCTCACCCCGGGACAGATGATTAGGGGGCTTTCCCAACCACAGTGTCACGATACCCTATTTGACTATACCCAGGTTACTGTTTTACTGTTCTCTCTCAGGGGAGAGGACCAATGTGTGTCATGAGCTGTTGGGCCTGGGGAAATAGTTTGTGTGAGTTGAAAGGTGATTATCACTCCTGTGGGGCAAATGATGGGTGATGTGCAGGCGGTGAGAAAGAGAGCTCCTCAGCCCCGGCCACTCTCAGACAGCGTGCGCTCTCTCCAACAGGTACAGACAGCCTGCGGGTGCTGCTAGGTTCCCACCTGGCTCTGATGCTTGCTGGGGCGGGTGTGGGGCAGTGTCTCAATGCTGACGCTTCCCTCTGTGTGGTTTCTGCCGGCCAGGAAGGCCCTCTGGCCTTGGCACTCCTGTTTCTCATCACTTCCCTCCTCCCCCCAGAGAGTCCAGTTTATTATCTAATATTTAAGTGAACTTTATTCCCCCGTTCTCTTCTGGACATTGCCTTTTGATTCATTAAAAGCTCTGCTCTTACAAATCAAAGCTTTGGCTTTTACAACTATTATCTCTGAAGTGAAAGTCAGTGACTGAACCTTGACACTGTCTTTGTCTTTGCTATCCAGGAAAGCACAGTCTTAATTCTCCCCAGGAATAGATGTGCTGATTTAGAAATGCAAAAGAAGAAAAGCACAGCAGTACGTGAATATATTTGAAAATGTCTCAAAGCAGGATAATGCCCTTGCTCTTCTCCCACTTCAAACTCTTCACCAGCTTCCTACTGATCTTAAGATAAAGAATATGATCTTAAATCTGGTCTCAAAGAGCCTAAGTGCCCTGGCTTTTGCCTTCCTCTCCAGCTAATTGTCCACCTGGAGGATTGAATGGCAGCCACACCAGAACGCTTTCTATACCTTCAAGGAGCTCCCTCTCTCTTTGGGCCTTCCTTCCCTCCACCGTTGACTCCCACTCCTCCTTCCTCTGGGAGCCACCTCTAGACCCAACCAGCCTCCGTGGTTCTCCTGTATAAACTCCTTTTATCTGAGGTGCTTCTTTCAGTTGGTGGACTATTTGGTTACTGTCCCTCTCCCTGAGTCTGTTAGTTGCTAGAGAACTGATATGTCCTTGTCTTTCTTACCACTGCCCTTCAGTGAATGAAAGAATGAATGAATGAATGAATGAATGAATGAATGAGATAGATGGATGACTGGATGGATGCAGGGATGGTAGTAGCTCGTTAAAGATGATCTTGCAGGGTGCCTGGGTGGCGCGGTTGGCTGGGTGTCCAACCCTTGGTTTCAACTCAGGTCATGATCTCAGGGTTCTGGGATTAAGCCCCACATTGGGCTCCATGGTCAGCATGGAGTCTACTTGAGATTCTCTCTCTCCCTCTGCCCCTCCTGCTGGTGTGCTCTCTCTCTTCTCCCTCTCTAAAATAAATGAATAAATCTTTAAAAAAAAAAAAAGATCTTGCAACTCTGGGTCTTAATCCAATTTAGTCCATCAGAGCGAATGATGAGCAGACCTGACCTTATGAATGGCCAGAATATAAAGAGGCCTATTTGGAATAATTTGAAGTGGGACAATTAAGTCCTTCTAAAACACCTGCTCCCACCCTTTGGAAGTTGTCACACTCAGTGTTATTCCTTTGAGCTCAAGAATCTTCTACCAAAATTCACATAATACTTAGAGTTCAGTCTTCATGAACTATACGTTAGACAGCTGAATTCTCAGCTGAGCCCCAGAGATCAGAGGGAGTGTGGAAGGGAGGGGTAGTCAAAGAACTGAGAGGTGGGGAGGGACACAGAGATTGTGAACCAGACCCTGGAAGAGAAGTCAACCCATCAAAGCTGTCATCAGCCTCACAGACCTGCCAAACTCTGATGCTTTTACTTTCATGCTTTGTGATCCAGCAAAAAGTCATTTCACTGTTTTGATTTTCTTGCTCCCCAAGAATAAAGATACAAAAACAAATAAGGGAAACTTCTTTAGGGGCCAATGGAAGCACATGGACATAGAGACCAAGTGTTTAGCATTTGAATATACCCACTTGGAAAGCTTCACTCATTCGCCTGTTTATTCATTAAGGAAACACTATTGTCGATCCCGGAGCAGGCACTGTACTAGGCACTGGAAACAGACAATGAACAAAGCAGACACTGTTCCTCCCCCACAGAATAGTGGGGACTTTCCACAAGGGTTTTTAGAGCAAAAAGACTTATGTTCTTTTGGGTCTGCCCGGACTCCCATGGCTTATAACTGCCTGGAAGTGTTGGGACATGGAGATTTGGGGAAAGTTGGGGAATATATTGCATTCCTGGGAGGCCCAGGAGCTTTGAAGGGGAAAGGACACAACCTTCTCCTTTCCCATCTTTCTTCATTTTGGTGACAGGACAGGGGACGATGAGGGGCGAGAGAGACGAGGGTTGGATGCTGAACCCCAGGAAATGTCATCATTGTGGTTTGAGTGACTCTGATGGTCTAATGCCAGCCTGCAGCTTTGAAGCTTTGCTGCAAATAGAGAAAAGATGCATGATCTGCAAAAAGAGGTTTAACTGGCTGGTGAAGAGCATCAGTTAAATTTGCGGCATCTTATTTCATTTATTTCCTTTTGTTCCTGAAATGCAATTTCTACCCTTCTTCAGTGACATAGGAGCTGGAATCTTCATGTTCCAGCATCGTACTCTTAATGAAATTCCTTCCACTCCTTTTCTTAAATGTAGTACACATCCTTTCCCCCAGGCCATCACAGAGGGCACGGACAAAATAAAGCCATTCTGCAATTTGCGGTAACAGCCATGTGATCTCTTCCTAAAGCTCTATGTTGCTCTGAGAGATCAATATTCCTCCATTGGCAATTTCTGATAACGTGGTTCGTTTAACAAAATACAGTTTGAAAATATCCTTCCAAGTTCTCCTTCCTTTCCTGCCCTCCGAGGTTTCGAAGGCGTTTTCATATCCTACCTCATCGTTGGCTAAGTGAGAAAGCCAAGAAAAGCTGGCCCTGAGCCATGTAAGAAGAAAGGGTGTGTTAGTCAGGGTCTCCTGGTTGTGAGTGATAGAAATGTAACTTGAGCTAGCCCAAGCGAAAATGGTGTGGAGGGAGGGTTGGGGCATTTCTAGCAGAAGGAGGTGGGAAGAGTTCTGGGTCAAAAACCAAGAGATGTCTACCTTAAAGGTCAAAAGCAATTGGTTCCTTCTCATGCCTGCCCTCACCAGTGCAATTATGAGGATGATGGTGATGAAGGTGGAGAATGGGGCTGTTTGGGGAGGTGTGGGGGCTAAGGGGTTGAGAATGGTTAACTGGGGAAAATGACTGTCCTCTTGCCCAGGGGTATGGGGCTCTGTCTTGGACTCCCCTGCTTGGCAACAAGGACAAGCTTTCAAAAGAGCTACTCAAAGAGGCTGTACCTGCTTCCTCACCAGCCCACTACCCGAGAGTTTCCTGCTTCTCCCCATACCTGTCTTTACTCTGAAACTGTGTGGCCGGGTCACCGGCAATCTCCATGTTGCCCTGTCTAATGGACTTTTGGGTCTTTATGTCGTTCTGTCAGACACACTTGACCACCTCTTCCTTCCTGAAGCATGATTCCCTTGCCATTGAGGACACCCCACTGTCCTTGTTCTGCTCCTGCTGCACTGACCCGTCTGTCATTCTCTTCTGCTGGCTTCTCTCCTCCTTTTGTTCCCTCGATGTTGGGCTCTGCCAAGGCTTGGTCTGGGCCCTCTTCCTCTCCCTGGGCTTTCTCTTTAAGTAGTTTCATTTACCAACATGTCCACTTAGATAGCTCCTTGGCATCTCAAACTTCATAGATAAAACAGGCTTACGGAACCCTTGATGCACCCCCCTCAGTCCACATCTGGCTTTCTCTCACTCCTCAGTATGAAGCACCTGCCACCACCTGATTTCTAATGCCCCCCGAGTTACTGGGGAGCATTCTTGACCCCTTGCATTTCTGTTCTTCTCTATCCAACCCAATAGCAAGTCCTGTTGGCTGTCCTTCAAACAGATCGGCTATGAGCCTGTCACCCTGTGGTCACCACCACAACCATCCAGGTCAAAGCTACTGTCATGTCTCCTGTGGTTAATCAAGTGTCCTCCTAACTGGTCTCAGTACTTCCTCTCCTCTCTTGCCTCTTTCAACCAGTTTTTCACAGAGTATTCTTTGAAAGGCGTATTATGTCACTTTGCTACTTAAAATCGTTCAGTGATGGTCCATTGCCTTGAAGATAAAGGTCAATATCATCCCCAGATCCCCCAGGAGCTGCCTCTTTTACCTCCTCTTAACTTTATGACCTCATCCCTGCCTGTCTCTTGCTCTCTCACTCCATCCCAGGCACACAGGCCATCCCTAAGTTCTTAAAATACACAAAGCTGTTTCCTTCCCCATGGCCTTTGCACCCACTTTTCCCTCTGTTTGGACCACTTTCCTCTGTTTCCTGTTCATTGTCATCTTTGAGTTGTGACTCAGCCAAAATGTCACCTCCTCAGAAAGACCTTTGCTGATCACCCTATTCTCTGCTCTAGCACTCAGTTGTTTCCCTTCATGTACCAATCACCATTTGCAATTATTTGTTCATTTAATTGTTTATTGCACCTCACCTTAGACCGTAAGCATCACAAGGACAGGGATAATAACATCTGTCACTTATCCTTAATGCCTAGTGGAACACTGGGCAGATAATACGTGCTCAAGGAATAGTTTTTGCATGAATGCACAAAACTGGCATCAATGATAACTAATAGTATGTCATTGAGGGCTCAAGTTTTGACTGATGAACTATACTTTTATTGGTGGAGCTTTTCTGGAAAATATTTAAATAATCTGAAACTGGGATCATGCTTTGTCTTAAGATATACTCAGAAAATTCCAAGCTAGATTAATTTTCAAATAGAACAAAGCTACATTCCTATAGAAGACATTAGAGCAGGAACATTTCTATGGGAAGACTTTTACTCCAATTTAAAAAGTTTCTAGTAAGTAAGATACATGTGGAATATCTTTGAGATTAATGTGGAAACTGATTTAGATTCTCTACGGCAACAAAGGGAAAAAGGTAAAGATAAAACCGAGATGCTCTTTGGGGGAATAAAACTTGCTGACTTGCTGTCTGCAAAACCTTTCAGTTGCTGACCGCCATCCTCCCCACAAACCGAAAAAGTTATTTTCACAGAATTCTTGGAGTTATCAAACAAGGGAGAAGATTATTTGAAGATGGAATCCGGTTCATAGCTATCTTTGACAATTTCTTAGACTAGTGGGCTTTCCCAGTAGCTACAAAAATTTCAACAAAAATATGTTCACCATTCAACAGTGATACCATTAGACCATTTTGTTTCTTAAGATTGAGCTCTGAAAAGAAAGACCAATTATTGATAATTAAATGTTCTTCCTTTTACACAGTTTTGCTTATTTTCCAAACACTTCAATTTTCATTGCGGTTGCCTAATAATTTAATGTTTGAATAATAAAACAACAATTATAAATGCTTTTCTTGCTACTTGTAATATGTTTATAATTTTTCTGATATGTATGATATAAAATATTTGTTTTCACTGATTTTTTTATTTAATCAATTTTGCAGTCATAAAAATATCAGTGTTAATGCTGGGCACCTGAGTGGCTCAGGTGGTTAAGCATCTGCCTTTGGTTCAGGTCATGACCTTGGGGTCCTGAGATCGAGCCCTGCATAGGGCTCTCTGCTCAGCGGGGAGTCTGCTTCTCCCTCTGCCTTTGTCCCTCCCTCTGATCATGCACTCTCTCTCTCTCAAATAAATAAAATCTTTTAAAAAATTATCAGTGTAAACGCCGATACTTTATTATAAATCTAAAGAGATATTGAAAACATGTCCACATTGTTGTTTTGTTTCAGTTCTGTGATCACTATTCTTGCCTGGCCCCAGGCAACAACAGCAGTGAGAAGGGAGACTGGCCAGCCACTGGGCTCCCTGTTTATTACATGATGCTTCACGCTGATTGGAAAGTTTGATCTTGATCAGGTTTGTTGATGAAGGGGTTCATAGCTCACCTGCTCTGATCTTGACTGGGCTGGTATATCTGATCCAAACTGAAGTCATGTGACTTTTCATCGAGGAAGAGGCTAGACCCCCATGCAACATGTGGCAGGGATCTCAATCACTACATTACCCTATGGGGTGGTGGCATGGGGACTCTGCTAGGGCTTAGAGAGGTTAGGTAGCTTCCCCAAGATCCCCCAGCTACTGAGTGTAAGAAACAGGAGCTAAGCCCCTGCTAGTCTGACACTAAAGCCTTTTCGGCTCTGCCTCCCTAGCTCATGGCAAGAACCACCAAAAATTGTTCTTTTGCAAGAACGTAGCCCCAGCCTTTCTAAGAGAAAAGGAAGAAGGGTCAAAGTGGTTTTCTGTTGTGCTAGAACCATGATGGAACTTCAGAGCCAAGCCCTGGGCTGCAGAGGATGATGAGTGATCTCAACAACGGAACTGGCTACCATTCGGAGGTACCCTCCCCTCTGCAGCTTGCTCTGAGCCCAGTATAAAGTGGAGAAGGTTCTGTTCTTTCTCACACTTGCCTCCAAGAATGGTTAGCCCACTGGGTGGAGGGAGGAGAACCTCATCTATGGGAACATCTACGGAGGCTTCCCTCAAGTTCAAATTCCCCTAAAATTTTAATGGCAGATGTTTCCAGTATTGAGTCATAAGTACTCCCGCTCTTCCTGCTAACACTACCACTCTCACTGTTCCCACTGGGGAAGGTTTTCAGACGCCTAACTCAGCGGTCTTTGCAGCTTCGTGGTGGATTCGCGATCTGCTGATAACATGGTGGCGCTTCAGAGAGAGCTCTGATATGGGAGCGTGGATGACAACTGAAAATGAGAGCTTTAATTGCTTTCAGTGTTCAGCACCACAGAAGTCACATTTTCATTGGTACTCCAGATATTTAAAATAATGAAATCTAAATTATCACTGTATTTAGTTAAAGTCGTGCTTTCTAACTACAGCCTAGTAGGAACTTGGTACCAACTTGCTCTAGGACATGCCGTACACTGCTTGCCTCAAATTGATTTTTAAATAAAACTCATAGATTTGTTTTAATTGGCACCCATTCTTTCAGATTCCTGTGTTTGCTTTTGTTGCAGGCTTCCAATAAAAGCTAGTCGCTGCTCAATTGAATGGGTAGAATGTGCAAATAATAATTGACAAAACATTCATGACTCGTTAAAGTAAAAACCCTTTGGAAATAGAATAAAACAATAGTATGCACTGAAAATGTTGTAAAACACAATTAACTCTCTCCAAGGTAATGGCAAATCAGAGCGGCTGTCACATCTCATATATCACTCCATGTCTGAAATAAATGGTATCAGCCTTTCTTCACCTAGGAGTTGATCTTAACTCAAAACAATTCGGCTCCACACCAAGTTACCGTAAAAATGCAAATGGTCTTCAGGGCTTTGTACGTTTCCAAAATTGTAGCTAAAGGTTAAGGAAGTGGAGTCCCACCAGGTCTTATGGGCAACACTCAATCAACATTTTAGGGAATTAAGCACCAATAAACCAGAAATCAATTTGGATTCGGGTGTAAGTTGTATGTGTTGAGAAAAGGAGCATTGCTCTATTGGAGTTTAGGTTTTTGTTTTGTTTTGTTTTGTTTTTTTATCATTGAAACCATGACATTAAGGAATATGGCTCTGCTGAATTCTTAAACTGAGGACTTTGGTTATATTTGCATTTGTCAAAGACATGACAGTTTATTCGAGCTGATAAAACCATTCCTGTTCCTGTACGATTCTAAAGAAACCAGACTATATAAACTACCAACTAGACCCAAAGAGTTTTTTTTTTAAATAAAGGCTTTTCTAGCAAACACTGGAAACAATGTAAAAATATACCAATAAGGAAAATGTTAAAATACAAAATATCTCAGAGACATGTAATTAAGTAAAAAAAAAATTCAGAATAATAGATATAATACCCTAAGGTTTATGAAAAAGAATCTTCTAGATGCATACGGTTACAGACTCCAAACTGTAACAAGGGCTCCATGAGAAGAGGAAACGGCGGTGGGGCACAAAGGGGAGGGATTCGTGTATTATTGTGAAGTCAGATATTGAGAAGCACAGCAAAACCAAGTGCAAACAAGCAAACAAGAACCCCGAGGACCCTAAACTAGGAACAGTATGTAGTAGTTGGCTCCCATCGCCCCAACAAAGGAGCACAGCCCGAGGCTCGAACAACAGAGATTTGGCTTCTTACAGTTCTGGAGCCTGGGAGTGAGAGCGGGGTGTGGGCAGCTGTGGTTTCTGCTGAGGCCTCTCTCCTTCCCCTTGTCTTCACGTGGTCTTTTCTCTGTGTGGGTGCTCATCCCCGGGGTTCCCCCTGTCTGTGCTAATCTCCTTTTATAAGAACACCAGTCCTATGGGACTAGGGCCCGCCCTATAGGCTGCCTTGTCACTTGAGTCCCCTCTCTGAAGATCCTATCTGTCTACAGTCACGTCCTCGGATCCTAGGGGTGAGGACTTCAATGGACGAGTTTGGCAGGGGACACCATTCAGCCCGTACCACAGGAGGCTTATTTTATTTTATTTATTTTATGAGAATTCAGTCTGCTTCTATCAAATGCCACACAATTTTAATAAACCCCATGAGGAGAGAAATTCTTCATGAACATTTGAACGCTGATTATAGCCTTACTTTGAGACATTTCCTAAACAGTTGAAATTAAAACTATACTCTTACCATGACGGATTATTTGAAACTTCAAGTATTTTCATTTTAAATTCCAGATCAGACCGCGTGTGTTCCATGGCCTATCGGCTTCGACAACAATGATGTAGTTTTACGCTATAGAGAGGCCAAAAGATAGGCCAAAGTGAACTTTAGAAATGTGTCCTGGTAAACAAAATCTCAGATACTCCAGTCCCCCTCAACTTCAACTTGGGGGACCCCTAATTCAAAATGAACGGTGTCCTTATAAAAAGGGAAGATTTGGACACTGTCGCGCAGACTGGGAGAGCCCCATGTGACCGTGAAGACAGCCATCAGGGTGATGCTTCTTCAAGCCATGGAGCATCAAAGATGGCCGGCGAAGGCCAGAACCTGGGAGAGAGGCATGGAATAAATTCTCCCTCCTTGCCTCCGAAGGAGCCAGCCCTGCCAGTGCCTTGATCTGGACTTCTGGCCCCCAGAACTGGGAGACAATCAGTTTCTGCATGTAAGGCACCCAGTTTGTGGTACTTTCTGGCAGCTCTAGGAAACTGCTACAGTGCGTGCCAATAAATAGAGTGGAAAGTGTCCTCAGGTAGCAGGCATCTCTGGGACACGTGGTTCCCCTTCATCTCAGTGCTTGTTGAATGTGATTCTCCTCAGTGGCTTGTCCCCTGGTGGCTGTCTCTCCTCCTGACAGGACCGCATGGTCTGGTGCGTGGCAGGAAGAAGGCCTGTTGCTGGCGCCGCCCAGAGCGCCTCATTCTACCTCTGACGCAACAAACGTTTGTGTTTGAGAGCTGCGGAGGTTGTCGTTGGCTTTGAGTCATGCCCACCTCAACGAAGGCTTCAGATGGAAGACACGATCTTTAGACCGCCAACTGACCAGCAAAAACTTATCTGCAGGCACAGAGCACAGCATGTGTTCCTGGGCCAGGTGGGAGGGGTGCAGGGACACCCCTTCTGGCTCTCACACTTGTTTATCAGCTCACAGACCATTCTCGATGCTTTGCAGCCACAGCTACATTTCTTATTTGGGAGCTGACCTTGGGGATCCCCGTAGCAGCTTTGGGGAACAGAGACAGAGACCCAATTTGCATTTGTGGTGCATGCACTTATCCCGTCTGGTCGAGGGCTGGATTCTGAATGTTCTAGTGCTTAAAAGTCAGGTATCCTAGTGGCTATGGGTTAGGCACCACAAAGTCCTGATTTTAATGGTGATTTTTTTGTTCACGATGGATGCCTCGCCTATCTGCAATGTACCCGTGAGCGAAACACAGCTAGGATGGGTTCATTTAAAAAAGAAAAAAGAAAGGGAATTCACATCTTTTGAGCACACACCAGGTGTGGGTTTCTGTGCAGACGTTAGCTCATTGAATCTTGACAAAGATAAAACCCACTTGGAGACTAGGTATTACATCTCTATTTTCACATGGAGAAATTGATGTTTAGAGAAGTTAGATTGCGTGCCCACATTCACTTGACTCGTTTATGGTAGGCGGGGGATTCAGAAACCACATCTGTCTGACGATGGGGCCCGTGCCTTTTCCGCATTACTGACAGGGTTATATAAAGGCTGGGCAGCCGTGCAGACAACAAGCAGAAAAGCAGGCTAGAGATCATTGCTGTAAATGGGTATAAAACAGAGCTGAGAGTTTCCAGGCAACCAAGGAACAGATTGCTGGGCTCCTATCTGATAAATAGGTCAAAGCAATTCATCAAGAAAAAAAAGAGACTTTCTGAGAAATTCACTCAACTATCTTTTTCGTTTTTTTAAAAGATTTTATTTATTCATTTGACAGAGAGAGATAGCCAGCGAGAGAGGGAACACAAGCAGGGGGAGTGGGAGAGGAAGAAGCAGGCTCCCAGCAGAGGAGCCCGATGTGGGGCTCGATCCCAGAACGCCGGGATCACTCCCTGAGCCGAAGGCAGACGCTTAACGACAGAGCTACCCAGGCGCCTCTCAACGATCTTTTGTAATTATGGTATCATTACCTCTGACATCTCCCACCGCTCAGGAACTGTCTGATCTCCCTGCCTTGGACAGCGGGGGCCGTGGCAGGATGGGTTCAGTTGTGGGAGGTGACCAGGGAGTGTGGGCAGTGTGGGGTGGGGGGGGGCAAGCACTGGAAGCAGGGGGCCAAGGAGATGCAGGCCAGAGTCAGAATGAACAGGCCAGGGTTGGGTCTCCAAGTCACATGGGTTTGGGCCCCTGGGGCGTGTGTGTGTGTGTGTGTGTGCATCGCACGTGCAAACAAAGGAACCAGTGCTTGGAAAGATCAACGCAGATGAAAATAGGGCAAATCTGGAGTCATCCCTGACCCGAAGGCAATCTGCTTATGTGCTTTGTTTAAGTAGCTGCTTTGGGGTACACATATAAAGACGCATAAATAAACAGGCATGAACAGTTTCCCTCTGGCCATTTTTTACATCACTTTACACCAGTCTAGTTCTCGGAAGCCATTCCTGCGGTGGCTCGAGTCATGGGATGTCGCCCTTGGATGTAGAGCCGTCTGAGAATAGCTGGGACACGTGGGTGTAAAAGCAGCCGCGCATTTGTGGGGCTCCCGCGTCCGTGGACGGCCTGCTGAACGTGCCTGCAGAGGCTCTGAGGTCGGTCCTCCGCGGAAGCCCATCCTGCCGGTGGCCAGGGCATCAGAGCAGCCTGTGTGTCTGAATAGAAGGGCCGTGGATGGCATCACATTGGCCTCGTGGCTCTCCAGGTCAGTCACCCCGGCGCACTCAGGGACGCCCCTCCGCGCTGACCATCACAGAGCCAGGGTGGCCAGAGCCCCGTCCTCTGGGCCTCATCGCCCGTCTCCCGTGGAACATGTACTGAGAGCTTGTCCGGGACCCTCAGCGGCCAGGCCTTGCCTGTGGCCCGGGGAGGGGGCAGACAAGCTGGGTAACTGGGCATGTGCTCTGGGCTCACTTTGTCCGGAGCACAGGGGCCGCACTGAGGAGAAATGGCCTTGTTGAGAGAGAATTCTGCTCCTCAGTGCTCAGTGCCAGGCTCTGCCAGCTGCAGGGGTTTCTTCCCAGCAATTAAAATAAACTATCCCACATGGGCACAGCTGACTTTGGGGAAAAGGTGTCAGGAAATCAAGACGCCACAGAATTTGAAATAAAATGTGTTTAAGAGCAGCTTGGCTCTCTTGACTCGGGAAGTGGCTTTTCTGAGACATTTTGGAACTGGAAGAGAAGGCACTGCTCACACGGTCCGGCCTCCGTTTCATGGCAGACGGAAGTGAGGACTAGTTTTTCTGGGATCACAACTGGAACAGAAGAGCCGAGACCACAGCCTTCTCGGACTGTCGCTACGGTGCTCCCCTGTCCAGTGAAGAAGACCAGTGAGGCCCACGGGGGGTGCAAAAGCTTCAGGGGAGACCTGGCTAGCTCTGGATCTGAAATTGGAGGCCCTGGGGAGAGAGCCCCCAGGCACGGGGAAGGGACAAATAGGGCGCTCCTGGGGCCGGAGGGGAGGCCAGCCTGGAGAGATGGGAGAAGCCGAGCTGAGTGGTATTGGTCAGCGGTGATGACTGCAGACCCCGGGGGCCCAGGCCAGCTGGGTAAGCGCAGGGGACACAGCAGCATATGTTACTCAGAGAGCAGAAAGGAGAAGCAGCTGTTTCCACGCCGAGCCTGCAAGAATGACTCCCTCAGCTCGACACTGGGCTCCAGGAGAGCTGAGCCTCTGTCGGAATCAAAAAGCTGTCAGATAAGACGTGGCCCAGATGCCAGGAAGTCACTGCTTCCAAACCAGAACACCCCCCACCCCCTCCAGCCGCAATCCGTGCCAGCCAAGTGGCTGCTCAGCGTCCTGTTTCTCTTTCCACGTACCTCACATACCTCCGACGGGGGGTACCTAACTCAAGGCTGGAAACCAGGAAACGGGGGTTTTAGCCTTCTCTTGTGCAGCTGATGGAAGAACACTAGGAGGGTTTGGAATGAATGTTGGACAAGCCAGTCCTCGGTATTCCCTCCAGATGGAGGGTCTGGAGCCCCAGGGTGGACAGCCATGCCTGGGAACTTGGGTTTCTGTGGTCAGAAGTAAGCACTCGCTGATGAGTGCTTGGCCAGAGGGGAGTCCGGAAGAGTGATTATTTTTAGTGTTATTATTTTTTTATTTATTTAAATTTTAGTTTGGGAACATCCAGTGCAATATTGGTTTCAGGACTAGAATTCAGTGATTCATCACTTACACACAACACCCAGTGCTCATCACAACACATGCCTTCCTTAAGAGCCATCACCCATCTAGCCCCCCACCGACCTCCCTCCATCAACCGTCAAATTATTTTCTATCATTAAGAGTCTGTTATGGTTTGTTTCCCTCTTTCCTTTTTTTTTTTTTCCCTCTTTCCAGTTGTTCATCCATTTTTCTTACTTAAATTCCACATGGATCATATGGTATTTGTCTCTGACTGACTTATTTCACTTAGCATAATACACTCTAATTCTTTCCATGTTGTTGCAAATGGCAAGATTTCATTTTTTTGATGGCTGAGTAATATTTCACTGTATATATACCATATCTTCTTTATCCATTCATCAATAAATGGGCAGTTGGGCTCTTTCCATCATTTGGCTATTGTTGATAATGTTGCTATAAACATCGGGGCGCATGTGCCCCTTCGAATCTGTATTTTAGGAAGCCAGTGATTTTGAAAAGACTTATCTAAAAATATTATTCAGACTAGATTTGTCTCCAAGAAGTCTTGGGTAAAAAGGACGATGCAGGGGATCGTTGCTGTAATATTCTGAAGTCAGAGATATTGATGGCGCAGAGTGGGGGTGATGGAGGTAGAGAGGAAAATAGTAGCTAACAGCAAGTTGAGAATATGGGATGACTGATGACATGGGTAACAAAATGAATCCTAAGGTGCGCAAAGAGACTATATTGCCTGCTCTTGAACTTTCAGTGTCTCCCCCAATGCCCAGCTTATAGTAGGGGCCCAATATATGATTAATGCATGAATGAGAAGGATAGGTCAAAGATGGCGAGTGATTGTCAGAAGGCAAGTGAGCAAATAACTACTTAAAACAATGAGTCAGTCAGTACTGCTCTTATCCCCTCTTTGTAACCAGTAGCCTGAGAAGCAAATAGAAAGAGCACTTTACAAAGAGTCAAGGGGGAGACTGAGGAGTTTGAGGGGTAGAGAAAGAGGAGAAAGTAACCAGTGGAACTGAGTCTGCAGCAGAAATGAGAATTCTAGGACTACGTCTAAATTGGGAGAGCGGCATGCACCCTGAGGGTAGCCCCACGTGGGAGTGTAGAGCACCCCCAGCCAGGTGGGGGGAGCCCTGACTGCAGACACTGGGCACCTCACTGGCAGTGGGGGCAGGGTGGAGCTTCTCCACAGGGATGGCACGCCGCTGCAGCTGAGCTTTCTCTCTTTCCATTCCACCCCCCTTCCTGCCCCCTTCCCCAAACTCCAGAGCATCATAATTAGAGAACGAAGGTATACATTTAAAAACCAAAGGACCAGACGTAGCTCAAAATTGAAATGCTGACACAGAAGGAAGACTTGCGGTAATCTCAGCGAACACAAAGGGGAAAGACCCAAATGTTAAGGCAAACAGGGAAGATAACAGACGTGGTGCAGACATGAAGATAATCCAACATAAGAATAATTGGTGCCCCTGAAATACAGGATTGACAAATGAAGCAGAAGACGTACTCAAAGATACAAACAATCTTCCGAGACAGAACTGATTCTGCAGATTCTGCAGATTAAAAGTTCCTGGAGATTTTCACACTATGGGCTCTGTTCCAGGGCATGCCCCGGAGAAGCTTTTGAACTGTAGGCATCCATGAAGAAATCTCCAGGCATCCAGAAGAACACCATCAACTATAACGGAAACAAATGAGCCTGACCTCAGAATGCCTCACAGCCGTCAAAGCCTTACACAATGGATTAGTGTCTGCCAAACTCTGAAAGAAAGTGTGACCTAAGATTATTATAACCTGTCCAGATGCCATTCAAATGTAAAGGCAACAGGCAGACATCTTTAGACAGTACCATGAGTGCTCTTTCAAAAAATTTACATTAAGGGGCACCTGGGTGGCTCAGTCAGTTAAGCGTCTGCCTTTGGCTCAGGTCATGATCCCACTGGTATCGAGCCCCACATCGGGCTCTCTGCTCAGCGGAGAGCCTGCCTCTCCCTCTCCCTTTGCCCCTCCCCCTGCTTGTGTGCTCTTTTTCTCTCTCTGTGTCAAATAAAATAAACAAGATCTTTAAAAAAATTTACATTAAAACCTTACCAACTGATACGTAAATCATGATTTCAAAACAAACAAACCCATCAAGGGTAAGGAAGCTCTGATAAAAGACTGACAAGTGAATATGGAATTCACTTAAATATAGAGTCAAAACTAAATAATTATGAGAACTCATAATTATAGAGCAGAGTGTGTGTCTTAGGAATCTGGAAAATACTGAAATTATCACACAACCTAGAAAATTCAGAGTGGGTTGAATGGAAGAATTATGAACATTTTCATCTATTAGAGAAAGGAGTCGATCAGTATTATCTGAAACTGACACATAGAGTTACAGAAATAAACAATAACCCAGCCTCTTCATTCGTTCTCCTTCATAATCGTTTTCTTTAATCCTACAGGGATCTTTGGGAAACAGCCCTCTTGTGCTGAAAAATTTTTATGTGACTTTAGTAATTCTTCCAGCTTCACTTCAGTTTATTTTGTCAAATGCAACTAAAATTAAGTACCTAAAAAATTAAAAGAGAGCTTGTATGATATGATCCCAAATGTGTAAAAGTGATTTTTGCTCATTAACTGTCTCTACCAACTATATAAATAGAAAATACTCAAATCACGTTCTTATTTATGAGTGATGGGCTTGAGGTCATCTCTGCATTAGGACTGTTTGAATTCTTCATAATAAAACATTTTTTAAATGTTTTTTTATTATATTATGTTAGTCACCATACAGCACATCCCTGGTTTCTGATGTAAAGTTCGATGCTTCATTAGTTGCGTATAACACCCAGTGCACCATGCAATACGTGCCCTCCTTACTACCCATCACCAGCCTATCCCATTCCCCAAACCCCCTCCCCTCTGAAGCCCTCAGTTTGTTTCTCAGAGTCCATAATAAAACATTTTTTGTTTTGTTTTGTTTTGTTTCGTTTTTTAAATCTTTAAATTTGAGTATAGTTGACATATAATGGTACTTTCAGGTGTAAACGTAGTGATTGGACAACTCTATCCATCCTGCCACGCTCCCCACAAGTGGAGGTCCCATCTGTCACCAGACAATGCTGTCGTAAAGCCACTGACTGCGTTCCCTGAGCTGTGACTTTCGTCCCCGTGGCTTATGAACTCCATAACTAGAAGCCTGTCTCTCCCACTCCCTTCACCCATTTTGCCCATCCCTCCTCCTGTCTGGCAACCATCGGTTTGTCCTCTGTATTTATAGGTCTGAGATCTGGTAATAAGCATTTTTTAACAAAAACAATAATTTATAATTTATTACAATAGAAAGGCTGGCAGGAATTATGCCAAGATGATGACCAGAGTTCATTCCGGGTGACGTGAATGTGGATGATACTTAATTGTGCAACTGTCTTCAGAAGAAGTCCAAAGTCATTGGCAGGGCTTCCCAGGTCCCTCATGTCACACTCCCTTCATACTTTTGCACCCTCCACCTTCTTAATTCCTCCATCAAAGTCATGCATTCCATGCTCGAAGCATATTGAGCCACTCATAGTTTCCCAGCCAGGTGGCCCACTCTCACATCTGGACCTCTTCATTTCTGTTTGCTCTGCTTGCGCCCCCCTTCTGCCCTCCCTCTCGGACGCTCCACCCTGCTTCTTTTCCTAGATTATGTTTACTCCTCTTTTTGAAAATCCTTTATTATTTTTTATTGTGGTAAAATATATAGGAACATGAAATTTATCTTTTTTTTTAAAGATTTTATTTATTTATTTGACAGAGAGACAGCCAGCGAGAGAGGGAACACAAGCAGGGGGAGTGGGAGAGGAAGAAGCAGGCTCCCAGAGGAGGAGCCCGATATGGGGCTCAATCCTAGGACTCCGGGTTCACGCCCTGAGCTGGAGGCAGACGCTTAATGACTGAGCCACCCAGGTACCCCTGAAATTTATCTTTTTAACCATTTTCAAGCATGCACTTAAGCGGCATTTCGTACAGTCACACTGTTGTGCCACCATCACCACCATCCATCGCCAGGACTCTTTTCATCTTCCCCAACTGAATTTCTGTCCCCACCAAGCACTAACTCCCCAGTCCTCCCTCTCTCCCCTTAGCCCCTGGCAAACTTTATCCTACTTTTTTAACTCCACGTATTTGCCTATTCGAGGTCCTTCGAGTAAGTGGAATCATGCAATATTTGTCCTTCTATGTCTGCTTACTTCACTGGGAATGGAGCCTTCAAGTCTTATCCATGCTGTAGCACGTGTCAGAATGTTCTTCCTTTTCAAGGCTGAATAGTATTCCATTGAATGGAAATACCCCCTTTTGCTTTTCCATTCATCTGTGGATGGACATCCAGTTAGTTTCCACTTTGGGGATATTGTGAATAATGCTGAATGCTGAATGCTGATGGGCAAATCCTACTCATTTAAAGATTTAACTTGGATATTATCTTCTCCCAAGAAACCATAGGGTGATTTCCCAATGGGTACCTGCCCATTGTGTTTTCATGCTCTCTTGTGCATATGCCCTCATATCTCTCAGGTTGTACCACAATTGCTGGCGTACAAGTTCTGCTTGTCATCTTCCTCCACGAGACTATTGTCTTCTTTAGAGCAAGAATCATTCCATTTCACTCAGGATCTCTGGTGGCTCACCTGATGCTTAGGACACAGGCAACATTTAGTTATGTTTGGGAAAGGAATTTATTGTCCAGGGTTGCAGCATATTCTTTTTTTTTTCTTAAGATTTTATTTATTTATTTATTTGACAGAGACAGAGACAGCCAGCGAGAGAGGGAACACAAGCAGGGGGAATGAAAGAGGAAGCNGGATCTCTGGTGGCTCACCTGATGCTTAGGACACAGGCAACATTTAGTTATGTTTGGGAAAGGAATTTATTGGCCAGGGTTGCAGCATATTCTTTTTTTTTTTTTAAAGATTTTATTTATTTATTTATTTGACAGAGACAGAGACAGCCAGCAAGAGAGGGAACACAAGCAGGGGGAATGAGAGAGGAAGAAGCAGGCTTCCAGCGGAGGAGCCTGATGTGGGGCTTGATCCCAGAACGCTAGGATCATGCCCTGAGCCAAAGGCAGACGCTTAACGACTGAGCCACCCAGGCGCCCCTTGCAACATATTCTAGTAACACAGCTGGGGCACTGATGTCAGAGAATATAAGAATCCCACAGATATTCTAATATGCAGACCTATCGGAGTTCAATCTGATAGGGAAAGGGGAAAACAAAAATAAAAAACTAAACAAAAAAGAAATAGTGAGGTAGGAATTTCTGAAGATGACCTATCCCTGGGAGCTCTTATGGTAGCAGCCCCACACCCACATTGCTGAGTCTTTAACATTTTTAAGAATTATCAGTTGCATAGTAGGTTGGAGTTCTCTAGAGAGACATAACCGATAGGATATATGCACATGTAGAGACAGGGAATTATTATAAGGAACTGATTCATGCAATTAGGGAGGCTGGCAAGTCCTGAGATCTGCATTTGGCCAGCTGGAGACCCAGAGAAGTTGATGGTAAAGTTCCAGTCCAAAAGCCAGCAGATTTGGAACTCAGGAAGTACTGTTTTCAGTACTTCAGTAGCCCAAAGGCAGGAAAAAAAGCCAATGTCCAGTTTGAAGGCCATGAGGCAGGAAGAATTCTCTCTCACTCTGGGGATGGGCAGCTTTTTGCTCTACTCAGGCCTTCAGCCGATTGGATCAGACTCACCCACAACACAGAAAGCAATCTGCTTGACTCAGTCGGCTGATCTAAATGTTAATCTCATCCCAAACTATCCTCATAGAAATACCCAGCACAACATCTGGCTACCCCCATAGTCCAGCCAAGTCGACACACAAAATCAGCCACCACACATAGCTTCCCAAGTCATACACGTGCCCAATTTTCTGATCCAACGTGGGGGTGAAACAGGGAAATAACATTAGAAGAATGTGTTTGTCCTTAAAATACACGTACAAGACTCTTCACGGCCTCTCTATTTGTAAACGAGAAGCAACCCCAATGTGCATCAACAGTAGAATGGATTTTTAATTGCAGTATATTCGTACAACACAGATACTCTGCCTCCTGCTGCCAGGAGCCAGCAATGGGGAATGATCTGGAAAGAAAACATGTATGAACCAGGCTCCGTACAGGAGGCTGGGCTCCTTATATTCCATGGCATTCCTCTCACTTTTCTCCAGTTTTGCTTAACTCAGTTTTAGAATATAATGTTCTCAAAATAAGATTTCAAGGCAATTATAGCGTTGGGGGTGTTTGTTTCCTATTTTTAGATGTGCTTTCCTAGGCAGCTGTGCTCACGGGTCCCAGCCCCTACGTGTGATGGGGGGGCTGTGTACGCAGCCCTGAGTGCCCACTGAAGACCTCTGAGCTGCTCTCTCCGCCGCCAGGGGGCAGAAGTCCGATTCCCCGCAGGGCAGTTGAGGACTACAAGAAAAAGGCTAGCAGATACTCTTGTCTGATGGCGGGAGAGTCACAGCTGGGGAGGGAGAATGGTCCCTCAGGGGCAAGGCGGACAGGGAGGCAAGAGTAAAAAGACTCCAAAGTCTCTCGAGGGGCTGCACAACCACTAGTCTGGACCCTTCAATAGTATCAATGTCTTGAAAGACAAAACCCATGGGGGATTCCCCTTGCAGAAAGAAGCCTATGGTGATGTGACAGATGAGATGTGTGATGCTTGAGGGGACCCTAGATTGCGGGGGGCAGCCTAAAGGGTGTTATGGGGACAATTGTGGAAATCTCAATATTGGCTGTATTAAAAATAATATACTTTAAGTCAGTTGAATTTCCTGAATATGAAAGAAATTTCCTGAATATTTCTTAGAAAATAGGTGCTACAGGATTTCGGGGTAAAGAGACATGAGATCTACAGTTTCAGAGCACTCAGGACTCACCCCCAAAATCTTTGTTTCTTTGTGTTCCATGTACTTATTTCTCTCTACAGATATATAGAGTGAAAGCAAATGTGGTAAAATGGTAACAAATGATGGATATGTTGATGAGGGATATATGCATTTTCGTTGGACTGTTTTTGCAATTTTTCTGTAGGTTTGGAATTTTTCAAATGCAAAATTGGGGAAAATTTTTAAATTTGCTTTCTTCATAGAGTCAAGCATTTGATATCTTCTTAGTAATTTCTTCTTTCTCTTTCTCTTTTTCTTTCTTTCTTTCTTTCTTTCTTTCTTTCTTTCTTTCTTTCTTTCGTTCTTTCTTTCAGAGCGCCAGAGTGCGCACACGTGCATTGCAGGGAGGGGCAGAAGGAGAAGGAGAGAGAGAGAATCTCTAGCAGATTCCATGCCCAGCATGGAGCCTGATGCAGGGCTCAATCCCAGGACCCCAAGATCATGACCTTAGCTGAAATCAAGAGCTGGATGCTTAACCGACTGAGCCACCCAGGCGCCCCTTTTAGTAATTTCTTGTAGCGACTTATGTGTAGAAATGTCTGAAATTGCCTACATGTCCATAGTTAGGTGACCGGGTGAGGTGCGGGAAGCTCGGAGGTGGCCTGGGCGAACNCGTTGGAGTTCTCTAGAGAAACATAACTGATAGGATATATGCACATGTAGAGACAGGGAATTATTATAAGGAACTGATTCATGCAATTAGGGAGGCTGGCAAGTCCTGAGATCTGCACTTGGCCAGCTGGAGACCCAGAGAAGTTGATGGTAAAGTTCCAGTCCAAAAGCCAGCAGATTTGGAACTCAGGAAGTACTGTTTTCAGTACTTCAGTAGCCCAAAGGCAGGAAAAAAAGCCAATGTCCAGTTTGAAGGCCATGAGGCAGGAAGAATTCTCTCTCACTCTGGGGATGGGCAGCTTTTTGCTNGCCCCTACATCCCTAGTGCCCTGGGTGTGTTTCCCGGTGCGAGGTCCGTGAGCATTAAATATTGCTCAATTTTTATGGAGGTCTAGCTTACATCCAGAAATTACATACAGTCAAGTACGTAAACCTTAAGTGAATAGCGTGATTAATTTTTACCTGTGTGTGTGCCCTTGTAACCATTTCAAGATACAGAGCATCTTCAGCGGAAGACCCCCTCATTCTCTCTCCTAGTTAATAGCACCCCTTCCGAGCAAACGGTGACATTATTCTGACTCTGTCACCAGACTAGCTCCGCCTGTGTGTGAACTTTATTCAAATGAGCTCATGCAGCGTGGATTCTTTGATGTCTGGCTTCTTCCTTTGATAATGGTGCTGCCTGTAGCAGAGCAGGGGCTGCTTAATGGTACTCCATTGTATGAATATGCTGTACTTTAAAAATCCGTTCTACTGTTGATGGACTCTCGGGTTGCTTCTTGTTCATGAATAAAGTGGCTATAAAGATCCTTGCACGTGTATTTTATGGACAAACGCATTCTTTTCCACTGGGTGTTTATCCAAGAGTAGAATTTCTAGGTCACAAGATATACCTATTTTAGCTTTGGTAGATACTAGGAAATAGTTTTGTACAACGGTTGCTCTAAATGACATTCTCACCCAGAATATATGAGCATTGCTTCAAATCCTTGTCAACTCTTGATATTGTCATTCCTTTTAATTTTAGCCATTCTGGCAAGGGTGTAGTGCTCTCGCATTGTGATTTTAACATTATACGCTTATTAAATGCATACAGAAAAATGATATGCTTATAAAATGGAGTATTACATACCTATCCACAAATGTGTTTTCAAAGAAGATTTAATATTCTGGGGATATACTTATGATATGTTAAAGAAGAAACATAATACATAAACTTGGTAGATAGTGCCTGTTGTTTCTATTTTAATGTGTACATATTAATAAAGGGGACTAGAAGAAATACACCAAGATACTAGCAGTTGCTTCTGGATGATGGGATTAGTTTCTTTTTCCTCATACTTTTCTATAGTCATGAGATGTTCTACAATGAGCAAATATTAATTTTAGAAACAAAAGAGAACAACAAAGAATATTTTCAGGAACAGTCTCTGCAGAAAGTGAACCTAGATGTTCAAAAAATAAACTATACTTCTCTGGGCCTGTTTTATCACCTGTCACATGAGCCCATGTCAGGACCATAGAAGGGTGCTTGTCACCAAGCAAGCACTCAGTCAATGACCACTTTGGAAAACATAGTACTTCCAGGACTGCAGGGGAGGCAGCACCCTCAAGGGAGGGTTAGAAAATGAAAGAGAACTCCCAGGTTGGGGCAATATGGCGGATTTCTGCTGGATCCGGATTCCACAGGGCCAGGTGATGGGGTTTCTGGAAGGAGGAGAGGAAATGGGGAGCACAAAGCAGCATTCTAGGGCACATGGGGATTGGGGTTCGCGGTGAGGATACCGAGAGAGCTGCTTGGGGCTCCTTGTGGTCCCAGAGCGGATGGTGGGCGTGATCATGTGCGAGGGCCAGCAGGAGGGAGGGGTTCTGGGGCTCCCCCTCCACTCCCGACAACAGGACAGGATCACCCAGAAGCCGCGTTCCCTTAGAGTCGGGCAGTGTGCGTGGTCTGGGTCTGGGGGCTTGCACGCACGGTAGCTGGCACCGGTTCCTGTCTCCACCATCTCGTTGGGTTTCCGATCCCACGGGAACCGTACTTGCTCCCACCTCTCCACTGGGTTCCCTTGTATTCCTGGTATTTAAGTGGCTCTGGTTTGGGGCATCAGCAGGAATTCAGGCGACTGTTCCAAGCCACAAGTGTGCAGATTCAATTTGGCTGATCTGAGAGGCCCAGGCATCAATATTAAAAAACAAAATATAAAAACAATTCCCTCAGTGATTCTAAGATGCAGCCACGGTTGACAACCAGTGGTGGGTTCCTGCTTTGTTCTTTTTGTTTTGAACACAGCAAACATGTACTTTTTATTATTTTCTGTCAATTCCAGCTCATTCCAGGCCTGTCACTGTGCGCAGGGGTGTTTGTCACTATCTCCATCTGTGATTTATATGCCCAACTCCGATTTTCTGCTTGTGCCTTTAAAAAAATTATGACTGGGGAGCTGGCCTGTGGCCATGATGGTGTCTTTAGAGGCCCCTGTTTTCCTTCGCCATCGGCATAATTTGCGACTATCTGGTCAGAGATTTATTTTTGAGATGTGAACACGGAATCATCTTCAAAATTTTTCTCATCCTTGTGCAAGCTAGTTTCATAAAGTCGAAGTGTATGTTGCTGTCTAGCCTTCTCCTCTATGTATCATTAGGGATGTCTTTGAGTGGAAGTGGGGAAAAACCGCAACAAATACAGTCGAAGGCCTCTCCAGGCTAGAACACGGGCTCCACACTGGGCAAACCACGCTCTGCGCTGTCCTCGGAGGCCGGGTGTTTTTCTCTCTCCCTGCTCTGCAACTTCAGGCTGCCGGCCTTGTCCCCAGGCCGTAGTGGCTTCAGTCATGACATCCACGCAGAATGATGTCCAGAGGGCAAAGTCTCTTGTAAGGTCACCTTGGGCGTGAGAACTTTCCCCAGAAACTCTATCAGCGGAGTTCCCTTCAAGTTTCATTTGCCAGGATTGGTCCCAGGCTCGCTCCTGAACCCATCACACCGAAGGGAATGGGTTCTTTAAGCGCTGGTGATGGGAGAAGGTCACACTTCCCTGAGCCACCGGGGGGGGGGGGACAAATTGTGTAAAAACATTAGAGCCCAGCCAGCAAGCAGGAGGGGAGTGTGTTGGAGAAGCACTCCGCACTGTCTGCCTTACTCACTTTTGTCATCACAGAAATCTACGCGGGCACAGCTATGAGACGGCATGACCAGCAAGTCAAGAGCCAACAGACTGTCTCAGTGAATAAGAACTCCAGTGAGGTCCTGCTCCACGGGCACAGTACCTTGCCTCGGTGGTTCCCGAGGTAGAATCAGAAATCAGTTGCCTGAACCTGAAGTATTATCCCTTATTTTTGTCTCTCCTCCCCATCAACAGACACTCCTCACCCCCTTCACCTCTCAAGTCTGTCAAGTTCCACGTGTGTCCTCTTGACATAGTGCTGCTTCCCACCCTTACCAGACCTCCCTCTTTTGAACAACATCTATGTGTATTTGTACATTTTGGTCAACAAATCCCACCACAAATTTTGACAGTTATGTCCTTGTGTTAATATGCCCAGTCCTGTGCTTACTGTCTAACTAAGCTCTGGAACCCGGTGTCTGTATCTGAAGCCACGTCTCATTGGTAAATTAGGGTCCTCTACATTTCCTCTAGTGTTAGGCTTATTTTTAAGATCTCCCCACTTCTTGTCTTCGTTTTAGAAGTCTCTGAACATAGAATCGTCCATGTCTTTTCTGACATTTTTGTAAGCAATTTTTGTCAAGTTTGGAGTACATGCTGATGCCTAGCACTTAATTTTTGACATAAAGATTTAACGGGTTTGCATTTGTCATAGAAGTTCTTGGGCAAAACAGTGCTCTAAATATTTAAAATAATCCTTAAGAGCCTACAAAACAGGTATTATTCTTATTCCATATATGAAAAAATTGAAGCCCACAGATTGAAGAACTTGTTCAAAGTCACCAGCTTGAAGCCAGGCCTGACTCCAAAGTCCAGATATTCTTATGGTATTCTGAAATCTAAGGACTGAGTATCAGTCAAAATGGACTGTTAAAATGATCAGAGTTTAAAAAGTGCTTCCGAGAAACACGAGGGGAACGTAGCAAATTAGTGGAAGTCATTAAGCGATGTCCCCAGAGGACACAGACATAAGGACGGGGGCCTGAGCCAGGCTCCAGATTGCTGGGGAAATTGTCTTATCGGACAGACAACAGAAACTGAGTAATCCCCCCAACTGTGTCGTTACATGGAATGTCTGGACAGTCTCAAAGCAGCACCAGTTGGAACCTTAAGGTTCCAGGACCACTTATGGTCAGTCATTCGTCCCCTCCAGATTCTGTCCCCTCATGTTATTTGAATAGCTTCTCTTGACACACTGTAGACTTCTCTCACACCAAAATATGGCTCAAGAAGTGTAAACAATAAAAATCAGATAATGAATGTTTGAACACACAATAACCGTACTTTAAACACAGATAGATTCTCACAACTCAAAAACAAATCAAAGACATTTTAAGAAACGTATGTGTGTGTTTACCTCTCTCATTGGTTCGATCATAGGAGAGACTGACATTCCCTTTTCTCCACTGTTGATTTCCTAGGTCTACGCTGTATTTTTTTTTTTTTAAGATTTTATTTATTTCAGACAGAGAGAGAGAGCAAGTGAGCTTTGCGGGGGGAGGGTGCAGAGAGAGAAGCAGGTCGAACAGGATCCTAATCATGACCTGAGCCAAAGGCAGATGCTTAACCAGCTGAGCCACCCAAGCGCCCCTACGCTGTATTTCTTGAAAGTTGTGATTTTGAAAAACAGGCAGAACATACAAAATAATATTAAAGGATGAACATTTGACAGCATTGTCAAAGACCATCAAATAAGTGAAAGGTTTTCATATTCTAGTGCTGGTGTAAACTCGACTATTACATGTTCCTCACTTAATTTTGCTGGTGAACTCTGGAAGCCAAGCCCCTCCCACCAAGTCTGTAAAAAAGCTTCACGTGTGTTATAGTCTTGGGAAGAAAGCGCACCAAGAGGCTGAGGTAGGGGGTGGGGGTCAGAGTGGTCCCCTGCTGCCACAGCCAAGAACCCCACTGACCGCAGGCCAGGAGACCATGCTTAGACAGCAGCCAGCGGCCTGCAGTTCTGTTTCGGCCAAAATTCTAGGTTATACACTCCTCTCTCAAGCCCTCCACACCCCGCTGTTTGCTGTTCAGCTAACAAGCGACTATATTACAAAATGGTAATGGAAAAAAACTGAAGACATGCCTGTGACAATGCCCATAAGGACGGTGTGAAGGCATGCTAAATTCTGATTGGTCATTTCTCTTTGATTCTGGCTAAAATGAAAGAATACAGGCTGGTGCAGTGTGATTTTACCAGAGAATGTAATAAAATAAATTGAAGAGGAAAAAAGAGAAAAGCAGTAGAGACAAAGAACAGGGAAATACACCAAAATTACAAATAGAAGTCATTTAAAAGAAGAAAATATTCTACAACAGATGAAGAAAGTTTTAATTTCTTTTCACATTAAACATTGTTTACACAATCAGCTAACAGAAATTACTGCAACATTGGTCAAGAGATGACATAAAACTAAGAATAAATGTTTGTTATGAGAAAACCTCATTTAATGTGACTGGCGATGTTAGATATTCTATTTTTCATGATAGGATAAGATACAACCTATCTTGAACAGAAAGCAAAAAATTCAGATCAAGGAGACATGCTGAGGTTTTAATAAAGAAGAAAAGCTTTGCCTTGTCCAGAACACTTAACAAAGTCGAGGATAATTTAGGTAAAAGCGGTGAGTTAGATACCAAGCGCTGGGCAGGGTCACAGGCCCATAATTCAGGCTTTATTCACGTTATTGGATCTATGCAGCCTTTACCTCTCGGTAAGTGAGCAGAGGGCTCTTCGATAGTAGCCTTGGATACGATTAATCATATTTTAACGTCAGGCAGTCCAAGGAACTATTTTCAAAGGGATAGTTGAGTATTTTCATGGATATACTATTAAGGCATCTAAATTTTTGGTGTTTTCAGTATATAATTTTACTGCTATTTTTATTTTTTTTCCATTTTGCACAACAATGCTATCAGGAATTAAGTGACATAATTCCTTCTCTACTAATGAACTGGTTTATCCATTTTGCAAACTTTAAATTGAGGTCTTGTAAAAGGGAAAATTTATAACATGGGAACACACAGAAAAATATACTGAAAACCAACAGAGAATTATTTTTTAAACCATCATAAAAATTCAATCATAATTAACTGATAGTCTTTAACTTTGGAAAGACAGAAGAGTAATTAGAATTAAAATAAGTATTAAAAATAATTACCAGTCGTTTGTTTTACAAAAGAAGAATAGAGCCATAAATGGCTTAATTGCCCAATTAAGTAACTATCAGATTCCTCTTCAGTCAACACTAACGGAATTCACATTTAAGCTAGTCAACAAAGCATATAAATATTTAACATTCGAGTACAACATTTTAGTGATAACAGAGACTGCATAATGCTATCCATTATTGTTCTGTGCACAAATTAACCAGGTTAAATATCAAAGATACACTCTAAATACTCCTGAAACTAACAACAGAATATTAAACAAATTTCTTAAAGATTCAGAAATAAAAGTAGAAAACAAATTTTAACAAGGATGAGACGGTGCTTAAACAATGACCTACTTAATCAAGACCTTTACTATTACCACTGAGATGCGCTAGGGTATTTTTTTTTAGTTTACAGAAAGAATCTATAAGTACAGGTTGCAGAAAGAAAATGTTTAGTGCTATTTACATTCGTTTTAAAACTCTGCTCTATACAAATTTAATTCTGATCAGTATGAACAATATTTTTGTAGATCTACTGCATATAAAGCCTTTCATCAAAGCATTGACAATGAATAAAATAACCTGATTACCTTTAGACAAAGCTGACCATCTGAAACCATTTACACTGAATGTTTTTAAGGGCCATGGACACTTACTTAAGTATAGAACATAATGTCAGCCTGCAACTTCATTTTTATAAAGGCTAAAGTTATTTATATGGAATATTGTTCTATATACTACACGCCAATCTATATTTAAGTTCTATAGTTAGGTATTTTATAAGTTTTTTATTAAATATATTCTACACATTTGTAATTTCATCCAGGAAGAATTTCTTCCCAGTGAAAAAATATAAAATCTTTAATATTTTTACAGGTTTAGATGAAACTAGCTCATGCTTTAGTGCTGTGCAAATTCTTTTAGCATATCAATTTTTAAATTATTGGTACAAAACAAAAGAATGGCATCCTTAATCATGTAATATGCCTTAAAAGTCAGCTTTTGATTTTAATTCAATTGCAAGCACTAATACCAAATGCAAAGTACATAAAGAAACAAAATTAGTTACTATGGAGAATTATTTTAAGAATTCATCTGAACTCTAATGAATGTGTGACACTGGACAGTTACAGACGAGCAATAATTATGGAAAAATTCAATTTGCTGATCTTCAAATACATAAAACTGATGAGTAAATGAGGTTTTCTATTATCTCTGCATGGCAATGCAAGTCTACGAGTATGGAATTGACCCTCCCCCGTTAAGGCTAGGAAGCGCACTCGCACCCCTTTTGTGCTGTGTGGACAAGCACTCGGTGACCGCGTGACTGAGGAGTGCGTGTGTGAAAGGAAAAGCAATTTGTTTCATCAGCTCTCTGCTGAGTGCTTTAAACAACAGACACATTTTGTCTTTTCATTTGTTGCAGTGAAAATAGTCACACTCAGTTTTGTATTCTGTGCCAGTGCGGCCACCACGGCTGACTCTGATAGAATCCACCCATTTGAGTTTCTTTTCCATTTTTCCCTCTCCAGTTGGCCCACTAATTAACTTCATTAACTGCTGAGTGTTTTCCAGTGTGGAATATTGTACTTCTGAGCATTTCTAGGTGCCATAAGCCATGTTGTAAATTCTGCTGATGAAGAAAATAATGTCAATCTTTTTTAGTGCAAACTATATTTGAAACACTTGATTTGTTAGTTCTGGTGATGAAAATTTCTGTGGCAGCAAAATGGCTTCTGCTAGGAAAGAAAACTTGTTAACTTTGCCCCTGGAGATGGACAGCATTCAAAAACCAATATATTTTAAAATTGCTCAACATAAACAAAGATACTAGAAATAAAAAATCGTAGTGGAAAATGTTCTTGGTTCTTTTTACTTTGATGAGAGAAGATGACCGTGTTCATGAGATCATTCACTTCCATGGATTTACAGGCGGACTCATTCCTAAGGGTTTCTGAAGCTATGCTGGGTCTCTTCCGTCCCAGCAGCATGAAAGACAAAGACTACATCACAGCACACGTAGCAGACAGTGTTTACAGGATTACACAACAATTACTCTCCCCAGTCTTTTCGCGATTCCTCTGACCTGGAGAAAATGCAAAAAAGCCTTGTTTATAAAAATGCTCAAATCAGGAGGAGGGGGGAGGGGTGGCATCCAAACATAATAAGAGTTTTTTTTAATGTTCACAATTTTTTTAATTAAAAAGCTATAATTATAATTATAGCGTGTTTTAATTATAGCCCGTTTCCAGGATGTCTGGTTATTTGCTTAACAAGCTCTGTTCATAAACAATGAAAACTTCCTTTCCCTCAGAAGGTCCAAAGACATGGAACCATTTTTGAGTGCCTGTCTCCGTGGCTTGAGTGAGAAGCCTCTGCAGTGTGAAGCCTACCTTGAGAGTTCGGCTCTGGCAACGTCTCTCTGGCCACCAAATGCATCACCGTTGTTTTGCCAAAAGGAAGTTTTAATGCTATGGGAAAAGCAGAAGATAGTCTGTCAACATATATACTGACCTGCAATCACTAGTCAGAACTGAAACCATTTAAAGAACTGATTGCTTTTTGTAGGACCTCCTCAACAGACTGAACTTCTTACCGGTTAGAGCATCTCTTACAAAATGAAATCAGGTTCATATTATCAGAAACAACTCAGAAATTATTCTGCCCAGCTATAGGCATTAGTCTGACACCAATATCCATACTGTTGAAGGAAGGGGACAAGAGAAAATTCATAATTAACACTGGAGATAACCTTCAGAGGAGAAAAGGAACTAAAAGAAGTTTTTGAGAATACCTTTTCTAGATTAGGAAAAGTTTAGTTAATTAAGAGACATTTGTTTCTGAATCTAATTATCTAATATATGCAGTCACCTAATAAAATTACTGCACTGAACAGGCCACTATAATGTAGAAATAAAACAAACAAAATTAAGTTTTTAATTTTAAATATTTATTCTCAACCCTATATTATTCAATGAAAAAATAATTTTTTTTTAAAGGTTACTTTAAGAGAATCACTATCTTGGCATTATTAATAATCACTGTTTTCTAATCAGGTCTTAATTTAAAAGACTTTTCTCATTCATAATAAAAAATTTTTATGAAATATTTCAGACACAGAACAACATGATACACACCATGCATCCATGTACCACTTAAGCAAACACAGACATTAAGTTTCGTGGTGAATCTCTTTGTTATTCTGTGTGTAAAATTAAAAGCAGCCAGTATAACTAACTTATAAGGTTATTTCCATAGTTGAGATGATTTCGTTCTGACATCCAGAACTACTTTCTCTTCACTAACTACAAACTCAAGGTGGGCTTAAGATCATTACTTAGCAAGTACGACCCTCCTGCTACCTACTTTTTACCTTGCTCCGAAGGATGATGGTTAACATGTAGATTAAAAAAGAGTCTTAAATATCTCCAATATTATTCATATTTCATGTAATCAAGGTGAGTTTCCATCTTATTAAAGTTGGCCGGCCATTATCTGGTCTATTCTCTTTACTCTTCAAGTTCAAATGAAGTATGATGGCCCATTAATAGATGGAATAAGATGAGGGCCTTTTTTGGATAATCTCCTAGGGTCGATTTAACATTAAAATGCAAACAAAACTTTATATTATAAAATTTTTCATTAAGTATATTGGGAAAGACTGACTGAACTTAAGAGTTGCGTATCACTCGCCTATCATCTCCTGGACTCTAGTAAGCCAGATCCGGGTTGAAAATCACATCTCCACTACTTGCCAATGTGAGCTGAGTCATGAGCAAGTCATTTACCTGCTCCCCCAGCCTCAGTTTTCTCCACCCAAACGGAGAGAGTAATTTTATCACCTGCCCTTTACAGCTGTATTGACTGAATGAAAACAATCCATGGAAAGTGCTTCGTTCGGGGCTTGGCACAAAGAAAACATGCAGTAAATATTACCCTCATCATCATCATCATCTTTTTGAGAAAACAAGGAAGACAGATCTCAGGAAACAGGTAAGTGAACAGAGATGTACATTTAGAGAAGTGTGGACAGGCCTGGAAAGCTGCTGAGTGGCTTACCATTTGAAACTACAAATTTGATTGATGGGGATTATTATTTTTTTCTCCATTTGAACTTTAACTGGAAATAGCAGATATAGATGCTAACAGTACCAAAGAAGGGAAAGGAAGAAGGATACGAGAATTTAAAAGGCTTTCTTTCCCTGTGGATGTGCTTCTGCTTTCTACTATGACTCTGTACGATATCTGGAACAGTTTTCTTTTTTTCTTTTAAAGATTTTATTTATTCATTTGAGAAAGAAAGAGAAACAGCAAGAGAGAGTACAAGTTGGGGGGGAGGGGCAGAGGGAGAAGAGGAGAAGCAGACTTCCCTCAGAGCAGGGAGCCCTATGCTTGGCTGGATCCTAGGACCCTGGAATCATGACCTGAGCAGAAGGTAGATGCTTTACCGACTGAGCCACCCAGGTGCCTCCAGAATAGGAGTTTTCAACCTCACATAAAAATCATCCAGGATTTCAATTCAGTAGTAGACTGGGAGATGGTGAAAAGGGGAGGGGGGAAAGAAAGGGGGAAGGGGAGGGAAGGAAGAAGAGACCAAAAAAGAGAAAGAGGGAGAAAAGGAGGGAGAGAGACAGAGAGAGCTCTCCTCCAACTAGCCAGCATGCAGAAATCTGCGTTTCAAAATAAGTATCCCGGCTGATTTCTGATTGAATGTCACAGTCTCCACCACATTTTGGGAAAGGATGAACTGCAATGTATTGAGTGTCAAACTTGTAGCGTATTTCCTTTATCCTTAGTTAAGACTGATATCTCACCTTTTCTTTAGTAGACTGAAATTCTATGGAACTAAAGAGTTATATCTCAAAAAAAGGGATTCAGGGATATGTTTTAAGAAAATTGGTAACAAAAAAAATTAAACCTGAAACTTACTGGAACCACAAAATTGTAAGACTGGCAAAGAATGCCCACATCTCCAGGTTTAACCATCCACAAAATGAACCCCATCCATGGCCTGTATGCAACCAGTAACAAGGATTTCACTCTTTTCCCTCAGTGGTCTATTCTTTTTTTAGGCAGCTTGACATGCTCTAATAATTCTTTCCTGTACTGAACAGTAATCTATCTGCTTTTGATTCCCAGCTGTTGGTCCTCAGTCTAACTCAGAGCAAGTCTCAAGCCATGCAAAGCTAGCCTATGCCTTCTCCACACTAGCCATTCAAGTGTTTGAAGATGGTTACCATGACCCTGTGTACTGTCTCCTTTATTATTCACATTCAAGAACACAGGGTAACTAAAAAGAAAAATTGTGACCAAAAAACCACATAGTTGAGGGGCGCCTGGGTGGCACAGCGGTTAAGCGTCTGCCTTCGGCTCAGGGCGTGATCCCGGCGTTACGGGATCGGAGCCCCATATCAGGCTCCTCCGCTATGAGCCTGCTTCTTCCTCTCCCACTCCCCTTGTGTGTTCCCTCTCTCGCTGGCTGTCTCTATCTCTGTCAAATAAATAAATAAAATCTTTAAAAAAAAAAAAAACACATAGTTGAATGTTTTTCAACCTTTATCAAGCACCCAGATATATTGATCATTTCACTGTTGGGTTTAGAGAAAAAAAGTCAGAGTATATTTAAACAGAAATATTAAAGTAGATCACTTCATTTGCCTACAAATTTCTCATTATCAGAATATATTTGAAACACAGGTACCAAAAACAAAACAAACCTTGCTGATGGTAGAGAAGGTACCCCATAAGGGGGCACTATTGAGCTACATTTCTCCAATCACATATAAAGAGCAGTGATACCAAAGAAGTGTTTATTGTGTGCCAAGCACTGTTCTAAGTGGTTTGAATATATAATTTAACCCTCTTAACCTAGGAGGTAGGCACTATTGTTAGCCCACTTTATCACTGAGAAAAGTTAAGTAACTTCCCCAAGATTACATAGCAGGAAGCAGTGGAGCCAGGATACAATTAGGATAACCCGGTTCTAAATCTGCTCTTTTAATGCCTACCCTACGCGGTCTCTCTAACACAAGTCATTTACCTTTGTTCTTCACGATGGGCAATTATAACAGAGTCAAGCTGAAAACCAATTATCATAAACTTTGCCTACTTTGTGTGTCTGGCTTTAACTTAAAAATATTACATCTAATTTATATTACCCAGAAGTACAATAAAATTACATTTACAAAATAATAGGTATGGATTCCTACGTCTACTGAAATAGAGTTTATTTCATAAGGGAGTAAACACTTGTCACAGTGCTAAAATGAAATTTAACAGAATGTAATATGTAAAAAAAGTAGAGTTACCAAAATAGGCAGAATTCGTGAGTTTGAAATAATATTTTTTTTTGGTAAGATCAGCCAACGGCATTGAAACAAACAAATGAATGCCGCTGCCATGAGTCGGACATTAAATCCCATTATAAAGGTGACTATTACCTCCTAATGTGACGTTTCCATGCAGAAATCGTCCTTGATAAATAAGTCGGAGAATATTTGGACTGCTGACCTGCTCTTCTTCCCAGTCTGAAAAGAAGCAGTGACCTTGTTAGGTGCATTTCAAGACAGAGTTAAGGTATTATTGCATTGTTTATAGTCCTGAAGTTTAAAGATTAAAATGAGTGAGTTGGGAAAAATCTAATCCTAGGTAAAGAGAAATGTCATTTGAAAATTAATTACTATTTCAGGTAATTAACAGAGAATATTATAATGTTCTAATATTTCTACCTGCTAAAATATATATTTGAAGCTAGAGACAATAAGTTAACAAAGATTTTAATATACTGATACAGAGAACAAAAAAATTATACCTCAGTAAAACTGGAGAACACAAATTTTTAAAATAACAAAAAAATTAACAATGTTTACTTTTGGATAGTATTGATTTATTACTTTGTCTTCTGAAGCCAAGTGATAAACATTATAGAAGATACAACTTTAAGTTCACTTTACCCAAAATACTCAGAAGAAGAAACCTGAAAAATAACATATATTAGAAGGTACTACAACAAATATGCTAGGAAAGTACATACAGAAAATTTAAAAAACTGGTGAGTAGGATGGGTAGCAGAATATTTCATTTTGTGTACAACTTATGTTATAGTGAAACAGGGAATACTACTCTGTTAAAATAATGATTTAAGGACACTGATGCTGTGATAGGGTACAGGGTTAGTGATTTCACTAGCTGGTAGATAGAATAATTTAAGCTCTGGTTGTGACAAAGACTTGAGAATTCCATTATCATCTTTCTCAAGAATTCTTATATCATGTGTTTGTTTCCCAAAGAAGCTCCTATTACCAGGATCTGTCAATACAAGGATGAGTTTAAAATATCCTAAAGAGAAGTGACAGAAAAGAGGTAAGCAAAGCACTTTTCCTTTTGAGTGTTCAAATGATGAATGTGAATTTGATAAGCGTGCCTCCCACTGACTCAGCACAACAGAAATGGGACAGGAGAAATGAATCGGAGTCCCTTCTTCTCTAGCCCCTGGTGCTTTGTTTCCCAGGCCGTCCTCCCCCACTTGCATGCCTCTGTTGCCTTCTGACACAAGCGCTCCCAGGTCCCTCCTCTTCTAGAAGAAAGATCAGCTGAGCCTCTAACACTTTAGTATGGATTACTTTGAATTCACTGCTCCCAAAATTACTGTTTAATAGACTATTTCTTGTCAAGAGGGAAGTGTCCATACATATAAAGACAAATGACAGTGTCTAATTCACTGGAAAAAAAATATTCTAAAAATCTTTAAGTACTTTTTTTTTTTGAGATGCAAAAACCTGAAGTTACATACTTCATTATTTCATACAGAGTGTTGTGATTTCCACAGACTTCACTGGGTTTAATATGCTCTCTACCTTTCCCTCGCAGAAGATCTGAAATTTAGAGAGCCCTATAGTAGAATAATGCTTTAAGGAGGAATTTCAGCAACTAATAACATATATTTAGTGGATATTTTTTTGGACCTCTGAGCTGGTAAGACCTATTCCACCAATAACTATATTCCACTAAACTGCCTAAGAGTAGACCAAGGAAAACTCTTTCCAAAAATATATTGCACCAAGTGTTTTCTTCTGATTTAATATTTACTATACTTTCATTATTAGCACCAATAAATAGTTACATTTGCTGACCTATTATGAGATAAAATGTAGAACTAGATTGCTACTTTAAATTTTTTAGATAAAATAAAAATTGATTTTTATTCATTTTTATTCCCTGCATTGTCTAAAATTGCTGGGTAGAAGAGACAAACTTAGGAAATGCTGGGCTCAAAAACTGTGTGTGAAAATAAGTAATGTGGGATTGATGCAATCAATTTCCAACGCTGATAGATGGCTGGTTCATTCATTTGGGACACTATTTATGGCAAACACCTGTACTTCACTCCTACCTTCGGTTACTATTAATCAGGATTTTTAAGGAATTAAAAGTGATTTTAATATCTAAGTCAAACAATTATGAAGGTAAAAGTACTTTTTTTCCCCACAAGTTATAATGCTGCCCCCAAAAAATAAATTTTTGAAAGGAACTGCCCTTTTTTGTGTTTTCTACAATACCACAGGTGTCAAAACTGATCTTTGTCCTCTCTTCCCAAAATCACAAAAGTAATCTCCTAGGTCATATTTAGTAGAACATCACTATTAGGTATTTAAAAATGCTTTTCCTAGTGATAATTACTGTCGCACCTGGCTATAAGGAAAGTCCCATATTCTAAGAGCCCCAAGTTTAGTCTACTTCAGCTTTTCTGGAATTCCTTCTTACCTTACCCTCCAACCTTTTGCTTTAGTCCCTGCCTGATTTAGGAACTAACATTGACTAGTCCCTTGGTTATCAATGGAAGAAAGATCCAGTCATTTGAAAGTATTTGTCCAAATCAGTGTTTCTTAAATGCATGTCTATGAATCCTCAGTTCACGAACAATAGAGCCATATTCTTAGGTTCTGAAAGTCCTCCTTAAGAATTTTTAAATCGTGTTTTCATTTTAATGATAATCTGGAAGAGATTATCTAGATAATTCAAATAATCACCTTATAACCAAGTACAGTCTTGGGATTTATTGCCCACATATGCAGTTTATGATTGTACTGGCGCCAAGCAGTACTTTTTAATTGTCAAGAGGCGAATAAGAAAAGAACAGAGGTTGACTAAATACATAAACAATGCATTCTTGCTAAAGTGAAGACTAAATGACAATTGCGTACACTGTGTGAATGAAGGTTTTGTGGTGAATCTGCAGATAACTGGGTCCTCATACAGCAAGCAGGAGCACAGGGATGCCAAACTCAACAGTACTACATTCATGGTGCAAGCAATGAGCTGCTTTTAGCAAAAATATATCGTCTGACACTAATGTTGTTAATTTGAACATTATTGGTTTTAGAGTTATATTTGCATTTTTTTAGATCTGTTTTAGTTTTATGGTTGTGTATGAGTTAATAAGGATAAAGCATCTTAAATTGAGTTTTATGTTTTCAACTCTAAAAGAAAAACCACTGTAATAAAAATAATTTAAGTCAGCACTAGGAAATCTACAAGAATTTTCTTCCTCTACAGTTCCATATATTATTTAAGGTTGAGAAACACTGATCTGATTGATTCATTTTGAATATACTGTGTTCTTTGTTGAAATGAGTCTTGTCCTTTAAAAGTCCAAATTGCTTTGGCTAGTAAAATTAAGTTAAATCAGCTGAAACATTCATATTACTATAATACATGCCCTAAAAAGGACAAAGATGATTTAGGGAAAGTTCAAAGGAAAAACCACAAGCTAAATTTTCACTTTAGGATGGCAAGACAAAGCCTTATTACCTGGAAAAGAATCAGAGAAAGGAAGGAATACCATTCCCCAACTTCCTCAAATTTTGTTTGTCATGGATACTAGCTTGAAAATGCAATGCATAAATGGATTTTATACCTTCTCGCTCTTGTAGTTCAGAGGACACATGCAAACTCAANGATACTAGCTTGAAAATGCAATGCATAAATGGATTTTATACCTTCTCGCTCTTGTAGTTCAGAGGACACATGAAGTGACATGAATTAGAAAGTAACTTCGTGTCAAACTCAGNCACATGCAAACTCAATTTTAAATAGGTTATAGATAGACCAATGAGAATGCATTATAATTTGTTAAAAATAGTTTTTCTTTCCTTTTACTTTGTGTTTTGGTATAAACAGATTTACTGATATGAAAGTTGTGTGCATGTGTTAGCTACTTTGTGTTTTTCTTTCAAAAAACAATTTCCATTCACATTAAAAGGGTTCTAAGGCAAAGGCAGATTTTGCATACTGGCTCCTTCCTTATGCAATGAGGTAGCTGAAGAACAAAATCTAGGGATGGATACAGTGTTCCTTCCCCTTTAACTGTCAAGACTAATCCCTCAATTATTTGTTTTTCTTTTAAATCTTTACAACTTTTTTTCAAAATGTTTGTGAAACAAGGTAAGGTATAAAGAATTAACATTCATTCTCAAGAGAAAACACCACTCACCCATTGGCCAATTGTCATACACATGCTTTGCAATGTCAGAAGCAGAATCATTAGGAGAAAACAGGAACTCTTTTGTTTTCCCGCTTACCAAGATGAGGCGCAAATTTATCTGAAAGAAGACAAGGATTCTTTTAATATAAATCTTGAAATTTTGAAAGTAAAAAAATGACTCCTAGGCTTTTCATTTCAATCACACTCTAAATTATTACTAATGCCATTTTCTGGTTTTTATTTATTTAAATTTTTATGAAGACTTTTTTTTTTTAAAGAATGAGAATTTGGCATATGATTTCGTTTCCATTATTTAATATATATAGGGGAGCGGATATGTTTGCCTTAATAAATAAACAGAGGAAAACCAAAATTCATTATGCTTTTACATTTAACTACTCCAACAATGTTCAGAGTTGGACTTTTATAGGTTATCACTATTACTTTAATATACATATTTTCCACTGAAAAACTAACAAAAGTGGTGACGCTACCGGTCACATCACTAAACAGAAGAAAAATTTAGTTGATGAGCTTCTTAGAAAAAATAAAGGGGAAACAATAAATTATATATAACTTTTTATCCTACAAAAATTATTCAAACCTAAACAAATTAACTAGAAACAAGAACGAACTTATCAATGGTTAAAGGAAGAATCGATAATAGTCATCTGTTAAACCCAAATGCACGATCATTTATTTTGGGAGGGCAGAGGAGGAGCTGTGTGTGACAAAAGACATAGATTCAACCTCAGTGAATAATCTAAGGTAAATAATGGAATTAAAATTTTTGAGGTCCAATGAATTTACATTTCCAAGTAAATATGTTTGTTTATACCTTTTGTAAAACATTGCTAAATGTTCACTTCTTAATTTTTTTCTCTATCCATAATTAACTTGATTTTATTTTTAAAAACCATGACATCACTCATTTCCCTATAAGTTACAGAAATGCAAGCTGAATTTTCTATACTTCTGGGCCTCTTTTAAGAGAGCAAAGAACACCTTCCCAAAAGTTGGGTCTAATCCAGAGCTGAGTCCTGGGACTAGCCCAGCTTCTTTATATATAAAGAACAGAGAATGTCATTGTACCAGTTTGAATTGTGCCTGGTCCCAGGTTAGCCAAGCTCTCTTCTTCAGTTACCAATACTTTTTTCTTCTAAAAAAATACCAGAACATCTTTAAGATGGCCAAGTCTGAAATGAATAAATTGGTGCCTACCACAGCACCATTTAGAGAGACCAGGTCACTGATTCACTATCTACCACCAACACGGCCAATGCCATTCCCAGTGCCTCAGCACTTTGAAAATGTACCTAAAGTTATAAAATATCTCCTTTAGAAAAATGCTAAGCATAAACAATTCCTCATTTACTGGGATGTGACTGGATCCCATATTAGATGGAGGAGAACGAGATTCCATACTAAAAATCATATTCTAACTGTATGTGCATTATATTTCCATAAAAAGCTTTTTAGAAGATAAAAGAAAAAGAAATCTATACTCCAGGTGAAACACTCTTTCTGCATGTCCAGTAAGAATTTCTTGCTGCCTTTCTCAACCAGAATGAAATCTGAAATTAGAACAAAGAGTGTTATACAGGAAGAGATCTGATAAAAATCCTACTGCTGTAAGTAAGTAATACAATACAGAAACTTAAGTTCCATCTGAACAAAATTCAAGTAATTTCGTAAGAATGATTAAATTTTAAGAAAGCACCACTATTTCCTATAACAAGTAATGAGTGATTCTTAAAGCAAGGAATGCAGTATCTCTACAATATGAATATTAGTTCTCAGTAATACAAAACTATTTATAGCTGTCTCTTTATATGTGAATATTGATAAATACATACTATATACTTTAATTTATATGGAATCCTTTAATGGCTTCATATTATTGTATAAGGGTCCTTTAGTCATTAATGCCCAAGAAATTATGCCCCTCATAATGGTTCAGCCACATGTGTTTGTTTCATGAGAAAAAAATATAATTAAATTTGAGATTCCTAAGAGTCATGTAAATGATATGAAACTACTTTTTCTCAGAATCATCTTTTAAGTTTAAAATTAATTTCTATTGGGCTTTTATTCAAATTATAATATTTAAAACAAAAGGAAAAGGGGGGGAGACTTAATTCTTCAAATCTGCAAAGACAATGCCAAGGCGTACTTCAGATTTTCCCTACTATCCATCAATATGGAAATGGAAAAATATATGACGGTATACCCTTACTATGGAAATCTGTAGTTATTAAACAACAGGAGGTACAGATCTATATGATTTGACATGCAAAGGTGTCCACAATATATTAAACTAAATAATAAACACACCCTCACACCATAAATGGATTCATGGAGCAGAGTTCCCAGCATTTCTTATTTTAAAACTAATATATATCACTGTCACCAGCAAATGGATATTTCACTTTTGCATTTCAAAATCAATGGTCTTAGGAATTTATGTGCATCTAAATTTTCAGAATGTTGGAAACTTGGCTTCTGGCTGTGTTTGACAGGTTTAAAAACATTTTTTTTTCATGTTTACAGGGGGACACAAACTTTTTAGTTTGACATAGACCCTACCGAGCCCTACTTATTCACACTGGCCTGCTTCATACACTTCTGATACCTGTCTGGCCCCAGAAAACATTAAAGTTTGTAACTCACGGTAGAGCTCTGGGCTATAAAGTCAGAATGAGATGCAAGGTAAGATTTCAAAATCTACTGAGAACCTAATCAACCCTCTGGGTAGGGAAAAAAGAAAATATGAAATCTCTAAGTCTATAAATACATAAATCTCAGAAATCATTAAATATTACATTTAAAGCTATCTAAAACTGATAACAGTTAAAGACTGCTTCGAGAAGGAAGTTTATGTCCCAAATTAAGAATAACAGCAATAAACCCACAAACTTAAGTTGCTGAGTAAAGTAAAACGATGCCTGAAACACTTCTGGTGCCTGGTACAAGAGCTGGTATATAGTAGGTGCTCAATATTTGCTGATGGACTAATATTTCAGTTTCTTTAGTTTCAGTATATAAGTGGAAATGTAGACTGGAAAGGTCAGCACTAAGATTCAAATGAAGGCTTCAGCATTCTGGGCACTTTATCAACTGGCAGTGTGGTATGCAGAATGGGAATGGGGGGCACCTAGGTGGCTCAGTTGGTCAAAGGGTCTCACTCTCGATTTCGGCTCCGGTCATGATCTCCGGGTGGTGAGACTGAGCCTGGCATCGGGCTCCTTGCTCAAGCGGGACTCCGCCTGAGATTCTCTCTCTCCCTCTCCCCCCATCTCTAAAAATAATAAATAAAATAAATCATTAAAAAAAGAAGAATGGGAATGGTTAAATAATCATTTTTTGGTAGTCATATGGACATGTGTGGATCGTTCCAACATGTAAATACCTCAGTGCTTAATTTGTCAGGCCCTGGATCCTCACTGTCAGTAACATGCCAGTTTATATAAATGCTACCATTTAGTAAGGCATTTTCAAAGGTAAAATTAATTCTGATTGTACCTAATTTTCAAATGAAGCTAAAGACTGAGTTATTGATATGAAGATTAATGGTTGAGTCTGGACTTGTTCCTATGTCTGCCTCTGTGTGACAACCTTGCTCCCAGACTGCAAGCAACATCTGCCCCTGTATATAGGCAAGTGTATCTTAGGGCTGTAACACCAAAGGGGGAAAACATTAAATTTCCACGCTTTCTTTAGAAAAAATCTTGAAAGCAATCGCCCAGATAAACATCTGGATACACAGCTTGGTCAGTAGTTATTTATTCCTATATCATAGTAAGAAGTTTCTCAAGCTTATTCAGATAAATAATAATGTCAATTATAGCTCCTCTCAGTAAATGTATGGCAATTCCTATAAATGTGAGCTAGTTTCCTTTAAAAGATTATGTTCCATTTATTTAAATATTTATTAATGAAAGATCTTTTTACTTCTTTGAAGCCATGCTAAGTCAATCTATAAAATACCTTAAAAGAACTTTTGCTTGTGGGGTACTAGAATTCTTGACACACTGACAATGGATTAAAAAACAACTCTTATTTACAGCTTAAAATGTGATGTACTACATGTACGTAACTTGTCTAAAAATAAAACTGTTAATCAGGACTCCAAATGACTTGATATGAGATGGAACTCCTATTATGTAATAAAATTCCCAAGGGATGGTGTTCAGGTCATCCAAATGAATGATACATTTCATAGTTACTTTTGAGGCAAAACAAATCCAAACAAGACTCTTAGTGAGGTAGCAACCTTAATCATTTCCTGTAAGGCCAATGGAAATGACAGGAACTCTTCTACGCATGTAATTTCAGGTTTAAAAAAAAAGTTTTTCGTCAAATTGCCATCTCTATTTGTCAGATTATAACAATTTAGAGAAATCTCGTCTAGAACTTAATTCACACAACAATTTGTTTTCAACTTGTCAGGGTGAAAAAGGAGGAAGAAAACAGGGAGAACGGAAGATGGAATTAACTGAAATGGTCTTTGGAAATAAAATAGACACGTATGGAGGTGGACCGTGCCCTTTAAAAGAACTATGACTGTCTTCTACCAAGAGATCAACAGGTTGATCAGAAAAGGAATTCTGCTCCACCCCCCCTTGCCTGTGTGTTCTGTCAAATAAATAAATACAATCTAAAAAAAAAAAAAAAAGGAAGGAAGGAAGGAAGGAAGGAAGAAAAGGAATTCCCAACTTCTCTGAGTACTGAGGTATTCTACTTCACGTTCCAGTGAAGAACCTTTTTGCCTTTGTAGTGCTCATTCCTGCCTTTTTTGCTAAAGGGCAAGCGCAAGTGGCCAGTGGAAAGATGTTAGACTTTCTTTGCAAGCCACTTTTTAAAAGCTCTCAGTTTATCTCAAGGGGATTATACAGAGTAAATAAAGCCAAACCCAAATGGTTACATATGATTCCAAATATATAATATTCTTGAAATGACAAAACTATGGAATGGAGAACAGGTTAGTTAGTGATAGCAAGGTTTTAGGAAGAGGGAAGGGGGGAGGGGTGGCTGTATCTATAAAAGGGAAGCACAAGGGATGCTTGTGATGGAACTGCTCTGTCTCTTACTGTGCTGAGTGGTCACATGAATCTGCACATGTGATCGAACTGCACAGAACTAAATGCACGCACACACAAACAAGTGCATGAAAAACTGGAGAAATCTGAATGAAGTCTGTGGATGTTATCTGTCAGTTTCCTGCTGTGAGGCTCTACTGCAGTTATGTAAGATGACGTTATAATAGGGAAACCCAGGTGAAGGGTATATGGGATTTCTCTGTACTATTTCTTATAACGAGTGCATGTGAATCTGTAATATCTCCAAATAAGATTTTTTAAAAACTAGCACTCAACTTGCTAAAAATTTATATGGTATTGTATGTCAAGACNAAACTGGAGAAATCTGAATGAAGTCTGTGGATGTTATCTGTCAGTTTCCTGCTGTGAGGCTCTACTGCAGTTATGTAAGATGACGTTATAATAGGGAAACCCAGGTGAAGGGTATATGGGATTTCTCTGTACTATTTCTTATAACGAGTGCATGTGAATCTGTAATATCTCCAAATAAGATTTTTTAAAAACTAGCACTCAACTTGCTAAAAATGTATATGGTATTGTATGTCAAGACTTATTCTTATTTGCATGTGAAGATAAATAATGCTTTTTAAAAAATAACATTGTATGAAAATAGCTATTTGATCTAGAAAAAAGCGTATGAGTCTATCAGTGACTTATTTTAAGACAATGTATACATTTTAAAATAGATAAACATGTTTTCTTGTTCCTAGAGTTACGGATTTGTAAATGGCACATATTTTGAATTTTTGCTAAACGTTACAGAAAAATGGAATGAGGGAGAAATGTGCTCTTTTTTTTTTTTACATAGGGCTAATTTATTTTTTTTTCCAGTTTGCCCAAAGGTTTTTTTTTTTTTTTTTTTTTTTA